>NC_090221.1:16063044-16188044 GCF_024489055.1 Chanodichthys erythropterus | reverse complement strand
CTGGGCCAATCCCAAATGCTGTTCTCCTGCCAGTAGAGCTTATATTTAGGTTTGGTCAACTATATTTTTATACCATCTTCAGAAAGGTAACTATTGATTTTTGGCTCAACAATGAAGTATTATCTCAAAGCCCCCATTGGCAAATACATAAGACTGAATCTGAAAAAAGTATGAAGAAATAAAACTAAAGAACAGCCTTTGAAATTATTGGTATTATGCCTGTGAGCCTGTCACAATCCAATTATTCTGGTTGTGGCTCACCATTTCTCAAATCCCAACTCTCTCTGCTGCGGTTCATCTACACCGGCTAATCTAAGATTATGTTTTGTCTGTATTTTTCCAATGTGACTTTCATTTAATTGGAACGCACAGCTAAAAATCAGACAGTGGACCTAGTTACCCTGCCACTGATGAGCTATACTGAGAAATAAAATGAAGCGCTTAGCTGGCATTACTGAATAATAAATATGCATGAAATTACATTCGTGCTATCATGAACGCACAGGGTGACAGAAGGTTATCGCAAATGGCACTGACATGGGCAGCGTTCAAATCTGAAATCATAATCAGCATCATGTAACTCTTGTCAATACCTCATGTCTGTTGGTTATATTTAACTGTATCCACCAGAAAGCCAATAAGGTTGTACTCCTTAAAGCCTGTGTTTGAGGGCAAAAGGTCAAGATTACAGGAGTTCACAACTGACCTTAGTTCTCTGGTCGGCAGAAGTGCGGAGGATGTGCAAGCCTGCTGCCTGTGCATTGATCGTGTACAATATTTTCTAGGTCATTTTGGGTTGCAAGTGATTATATTCCATATACTTTGAATTTGATTTCATACTCCACAGAAAATGAAAAGCAGTGCAAGAATCAGAAACTGTTTTGCATTACACAACAAGCTAGCTGTCTGCCTGGTAAAGGACTTCTAGGTGTTTTCCCCTCTTTCTCTTTCCCTGCCCTTTTATTTTGCCTGAAAATCGCTTGAACCATTTTAACTATCAATGGCAAGCCATGTCAGGCAGCTCAGGCAGCAAGTTTGCACCCTTGGGGCCCAGAGAGATTGGCTTCTCTGGAGCCGAGCGATATGGACTACTGCCCAATTTTTGTTGGCTAATTAGCTTTGCTGTGATTTCGCTGCCCCTACCTTATCAGCTCAGGAGCCACGTCTGTACTTCAGCTTAAAATGTGTAGTGTAACTGACTGACTGCAGATTCAGAGGTTATTTTACGGTTATTTGGCACACATGCGAGCGCGCACACACACACACACACACACACACACACACACACACACACACACACACACACTATATGTGTGTCTATGTATAAGCCTATGTATATATGTATGTATTAAATTGTTGACGTATGATGTTCATCTGTCTTTATAAACTTAATTTTTCAAAATAGATACACTGCACTTCAAAAGTTTGGGATCATAAAGTAAAGTTTTTTAATTAAAAGTAGTCTCTTATGTTCACCAAGGCTGCATTGATTAAAAAATATATATATATATATTGTGAAATAGTATTACAATTTAAAATAACTTTTCTATTCGAATATATTTTTAAAATGTAATTTATTCCTGTGTTGGAAAAGCTGAATTTTTAGCATCATCACTCCAGTCTTCTGTGTCACATGATCCTTCAGAAATCATTTTAATATACTGATTTGGTGCTCAAGAAACGTACTCAGTTACTAACGTAACCTCGGTTCCCTGAGATACGGAACGAGTACTGCGTATGGGGGAAAAGTCTCCCTTTTTCCCCGTCACTGAAGCCTTTTTCAATAACACAGTGTATGGCATCGCCATTGGTTCACTCATGAGAAGTTGTTGAACCAATGACGGTGCGGCATAGCTGCGCGACCTATGGTGAGAAAGCGCGCGAATATTCCCGCCGAAAGGGGTGGGGTTTAGTGCTATATAAGCGGGCGTTTCGCCATAGGATTTCAGGCCACATCGACTGAAGCGACGACCCTGAAGCCGCAGCCTCGTGGCACGGCAAGTAACGCAGTACTCGTTCCGTATCTCAGGGAACCGAGTACGTTCCCTTTCGATACTTCACTCGTACTGCGTATGGGGAACGAATTCAACCGCGCTGTGCCACGGCGGGGAACGACTGGACAAGTTTGGGACGCCTAGGGGGGTCCACGAAACTAATGAGAAGGCCGAAGCCGTCGAACCCATAGTTACACTACAAGAGGAGATACCTCCTCAACTGGTTAGAGGCGGGGCTCGAAGAGGCCGCTGCATCACACCGATAGGACCCGAGCTTGCAAAGTCGGGACGTCCAATTGGTAGAATCTGACAAAGATGTCTTTGATGGAAACTCCACTGGACCAGGCCCACGAAGAGGCCATACTTCTAGTGGAGTGAGCTCTAACTCCTATAGGGCATTCTGAGCCCATGGAGGAGTAATAAAGAGCTATTGCATCGACAATCCAACGCGAGAGGCGTTGCTTTGAGACCGGAGACCCTTTGGTGCGGCCGCCGAAGCAAACAAAGAGCTGATCCGATAGCCGGAAAGGCTGTGATCACTCTACATAAGTTCTCAATCCCCTAACAGGGCAGAGCAACTCCAGCTCTTGCTCTTCTGACGAGACAGGGAGCGCAGAGAGGGACATGACCTGTGCTCTGAACGGGGTCGAGAGCACCTTGGGGATGTAGCCACGCCTGGGTTTCAATATGACTTTATGACGTATCACTGCCAGCATCTCTAATGGCCTGGGCTGTGGCCTTCGTGGCTCGCAGGGCTAGATCAGTGGCGCTGCGGAGGTCCCTGAAGGCGGGTGCATCAAAGCCGGACTCGTCCATAGAGCGGAGAAGCTTGGCTTGAAACACTTGGAAGATGGCCATAGTGTAGAGCGCCGAGGCAGCTTGGCCTGCATATGAGTAGGCTCGCAAAGCCAGGGTGGAGGTAGTTCTGCAGGGCTTAGAAGGAAGGGCCCTCTTAGATTTCCAGCCCACAGCCGTGGGAGGACAGAGGTGAGCTGCCACTGCTTCATCCAGGGGCGGCGGGTGCTCATAGCCCTTTTCTTCAGCGCCATCCACAGTAGTGAGGGCTGAACGATGTGAGGTGTGCAGGCGGGCAGAGTAGGGAGCGCGCCATGACTTGGTCAGCTCCTCGTGTACCTCGGGGAAGAACGGGGCAGCACGTTGGCCTGGCGTCTTCCCGGCAGGAACCACTCATCCAGGCAGCTACGTGACGGCTCTTCCGGCGGAGCCCAATCCAGGTCTAGCTCCTCCACAGCTTTTGAGAGGACGTGGAGAAGTTCGGCGTCCATGCTCGAGCCGTGTTCAATGGGCTCCAGCGGAGGCGGGGTCGTCCGACTCGCCAGCCCAGCCTTCTGCTTCCGAAGCCGCGAGAGACATGGACTCATCTAGCGGCTCTTCATCTGATCCACTGAATGAGATGAGGTCACTCGCGTATGCTGAGGGACACTGCTCAGGGTGGGAGAATCTGACGGCCGACTGCTCTCTGGTGGGAGAGGGCGAGGCACGCGGGGGCTGGGCCGACGTGAGCTTGCTCGACTCCGTGCACTGGGTCGCTCTACCCCGCTGTCTCTTCCTCGCAGGCTCACGGCGGAAAGGGGACGGGAGGACGCGAGCGGCGTGACTGCTTCCGGCAAAGAAAGCAACCCGCGAGCGCAGAGAGGCCAGACTCATGCACTCGCAGTGCGGGCATGAAGCGTCGTGAGCGCGGCTTCCGCATGGGGCTTACCCAGGCATCCAACGCAATCGTCGTGTCCATTGCTGTCCTGCAGAGGGGCTCTGCAGGTGTCACAGGAGTGACGCGGCATTAAAAAACGCTCCTTGGGGCTCCTTGGGGGGCTCTTTTAGAGCGGCGAGGGCCGCAGAAGCTCTTTTTTAGAGCTGACAAATCCGCTTAGGAAGTGCTCTTAGAGCGGTAAGAACCGTGAGGAGAAACGCTCTCTGAGGGGGCGCCGGATGGCGGCAGGAGGCGGCAGGAGACGGCAGGGACGGCGGCCGGGACAGGAAGCAGGCGGCGGGCGTCTTGAAGGCGGCGCTCGGGGCAGTAGTCCACGAGGGCGCCGCCGCTGTCGTAGTCCGGCAGCTCAGCTGGGTCCGCTGCGGGGCCTCTTCAACGGCGGCGAGAGCTGCTTCTTCCAGGCAGCGAGCTTCTTCGGCTTCAGCGCGGAGATCAGCAAAGAGATGTGTAGTCGTCGCTAAAGGAGAAAGGACTGAAATCCTATGGCGAAACGCCTGCTTATATAGCACTAAACCCCGCCCCTTTCGGTGGGAATATTCGCACGCTTTCTCGCCATAGGTCGCGCAGCTATGCCGCGCCGTCATTGGTTCAATAACTTCTCATGAGTGAACCAATGGTGATGCAGTTACACTGCGTTATTGAAAAAGGCTTCAGTGACGGGTAAAAAGGGAGACTTTTCCCCCATACGCAGTACGAGTGAAGTATCGAAAGAGAACATTTATTATTATTATCAATGTTGAAAACAGTTGTGTACATTTTTTTTTTCAGGATTCGTTGATAAATAGAAAGTTCAAAAGAACAGCATTTATTTGAAATAGAATATTTTGTAACATTATAAAAGTTTTTACTGTCACTTTTGATCAATTTAGTGCATCCTTGCTGAATAAAAGTATTAATTTCTTTAATTAATTGTATTGATTGTGTTTTAATCAAATAAATGCAGCCTTTGTGAGCAGAAGAAACTTCTTTTAAAAAACATTATAACCGATCCCAAACTTTTGAACAACAGTGTATAAAGATAGACAAACAATTATTTATAAATGCAAATGTATGAAGACAAAACTTTATTTCTGTATTCAAAAGAGACTTTATTTGTAATTTCTTTCTATCATTGGAATGTATGAAAATGAAAAAGGCTCAGAAACTTGCTGGAATAATAAGAGACCTTGATCTCTTAGAAGAGGAATGAAGAGACCCCATCTTATTGTATTATTATTATTATTATTATCATGAAATATATGTAATTTTCTTTTATTAATATTTATTTAACTGACATGTGCCTTGCTTGATACTCTATAACTATTTTTGTTAAATGCCATTGTAGGTGTATATTCTGTTTGTTTTGTTCTTGATGTTCAAAAAAAAAGAAAAAAAAAAGGTAGACAAACAATTTGGTAGATGCTATTCATCCTTTTGACCACAAGGTGGCCACACATGATGCACATGTTGAAAGTTTCGAGTAATGAACTCTATTACAATGTAGTTCCGAAAAAAGCCTCTGTGTTTCGCAAACCTTAAAGTTGTTTGTCAAACAATAAGGTTGTTTACATGATAAAATAATTTAATAAATTATTTTCATAATAATAAGCATATAATATGCAGACATCTCTTCTGACCCTTACGAAAATTAAGCAGTTTTCCTCGATAGGGCAGAAAAGATGATTGTAACTTCTGTTTCATGTCAACTTTAAAATAAAGTAACTATTAAAAATTATTTAAATAGTAATATATTTTAGAATACTAGAATTTTTATAATTATTATTTTACAATACTGGCTACAATACAATTCCACAATACGGGCTAGCTGTCTCATGCTAGCAAAACTTTGACCATCTGAATACAGACATTTTTCACAGCTAGAAAACATAATCAGACCAACTTGTATGATACGCAAACCACAGCAGGTAACACGCAGCTCATAAAAGCCTACACTATATCAACACTTCTTTACAAACAGACCAATGTCAATTGTCAAAGCAGACATTATAAACAGCACAGCAGGCGTAGAACACACAGCAAAAGAAAGATGGGCTACATTTAAAAAAAAACAAAAAAAACAGTAAAGCTGAATATACATCCCTTTTGGCAACTGAATATTCTCATTTAAAGGTAATTCCATTCATCCCAGATCGTGTCAGATCAAATCCTAATTGGCAAGCTACTCCTGTATTAAAGGTAAAGTGCAGCAGTGACACACACACACACACACACACACACACACCTACATTCTTTTGTTGTTTGCTAATTTATCTGTGCGGTCAAATTTTGCTTTGCTGTGTTCTTCTGTGCCACTAGGTTAGTTTAGCTGGTTGTTAATAATTATTTTACCAAAAAATCCTTAGTCAATTAACATTGATTTTTGGAGCACAAAAACTAGCAGGATAAAATTTGTTGTTTTGTCATGTTGCTGTATGGTTCTTCAGCTATCCTAAATACCTAAGATATACTGGAACTTTAGAGTACTTAATGGTGTTATTTTTCCTATTATACCTCCTTTTATCCCCTTCCTCTTACAAAATCAGCCAAGGCACACAGTGCTTTTTTCCACGCTTTCCAAGATTACACAATTTACCATTTAACTCACTGGAGATTCTAGCAGGTTTTTGAACTGTCTTTTGAAATGTACTCCTGTTTGTGTGCCTGTTGCAGCCAATTATTATTTTCAGAACCAGTCATTTCACACCTTTATTATAAAATAAATATTTATATAAATACAACAGATTTCTTTTTGGGAAGTTTCAGGCATATTTTAATTAATATGTCTGTCCAGTACCCATTCAGCCAAAAACCTTTCTGTCATGTGACTGGTAAAGCAGAGATGGCTTTCAGAGGAAAATTACAGCATGAAATGAACACACAAAAAGCTTTTTTTCATGTTCTTTTGGTCAAAAAACCTCTCCATTCAATCACACACAGAGATTTGCTTTACACATGAATTATACGGCACACTTACATGAGCTGCAAGTATTTATATGGATGTCTCAAACAAGATAAACAGCTTGAAAAACGTTATAATTAATTCCTATTTGACATCAAACCCTTGCCAGTGTACATAATGTTTCTAAATCTCTCTAGAGAGATCACATTTAAAGATCTTTATTTGAAACTGCGCCCCAACACACCCCACCCACCGCTAAGAAATACACTGTCTTCTGTGTATAATGATCCATTCACACTCTCACCATCGACAAGGCCACTGAGGATGAAAGAAAGTGAATGATGACTGCTGTCAGACCAGAGATCCCTAATGGCCATCTAATGTGTTTCTAGCCAACATTTAGCTCCAGGGGTTCTTCAGTGGGCATATTGTATATATGTAAGGCCACCCCTCATAGCTGTGGAGGCCAATGTAATTGTTCTTATGCCATTAAAATTTGATTTGTTGGATAAGTAATGTGGTTATACCCTCTTCGGATCTTGATCTCTCTCTGCTTCGGAACATCAGCAACCCTGATTTCATTTCTAATGCAAATTGATTTTAACATCTTTGTCCACTGCTTGTGTCTTCTTTTATTTCCCATAGCTGGAAGAGGAATAAACTAGATGTGATGGAAGATGTTAAAGTTTGGAACAAGTGAAGTCTCTTTATTTATGCTGCATCATTTATTCACCCTGATGTTGTTCCAAACCTGAATTTGTCATTTGAAGAAGTCATTTAAAGAATTTCAAAAAGACACAAAAGCACCATAAAAGTTTCATTAAAGTGGTTGTTTAGAATTTGTGCACTATATTCCAAGTCTTCTGAAGCCAAAATTGATTGACTGATTGATTGACTGATGGATGGATGGACTGATTGATTGACTGATTGACTGACTGACTTGATTGATTGATTTACCTTTTCTTTTAAGGTTGCAGCATTGCATTTCATTGCAACATCACAAATACCTCATTTTTTCATTCTAGTGAAACATGATAACTTTATTTGCATTTCATCACATACATGTGAAACTGCAACTTGTAGCATCACTTACATCAGTACGTTCATTATTTGTTTTCCAATCCATCCTCCAACTTAACAAGATGCCATGTTCTCTTTGCTGTGCTATATAAATGCAAACAGACAAGCTTGTCTTCTTTTGTTACCTTTTGAAAAAAAAAAAAAAAAAAAAAATCAGAATGATTTGCTGCTGGACTCATGCATTCTGCATGAATGCTTTTCCTATTTCAAAGAGAGACATGAGACCAAGGTGTTGGCTGACATGAGTCCATTTTAGCAATGGAAAGGGGAAAGGTGCTGTTATTCTATGAGAAACCCCTGTCTGCCTATTGAGGTCTCCAACTATTAACCCAGGAGAGCTAAAAGCTGGACATCACACAGACAGCATTCACTGAGGTGGATGACGGAGTGCCCCCTGGTTGCCAGGGTACTGATTGTGCTTTTACCTGTATGCTTTGAACTGAGTGAAAGAGAGAGAGTAAGCAGGGAGAATACACACAGGTTCACGACTCAATGGGCAGCAAGAGATGCAATGGATGAAAGTAACTCTGTGCAGACACCTTGAAACATTAATGGAGACCACCAGTGTTAGGGAATGGTACTTGTAAAATTAAAACAATGTTGCATAACTTGCAGTGTAAATTCTTTCACAATTTGTTGTTTTTGTCTTCTTAAAGAAAATATTTGATGAATGTATATTTTAGGTCAGTCTGTGCATTAGCGTTGTCAGAGTATTTGTGGTGGTTAGTTTAAAAGAGCCATTAGGTGGCGACAAGTGGCTGTCTTTATGAGTGAGTCATTTAATCATTCATTCAAATTAATCATTTGAAAACGTTGATTCCTTCAGGAACTAAACAAGTGGCTGTGGGCTGTGTCTGAAACCGCCCTCTAATCCCTTAAAGGTCCCGTTTTTCGTGGTTTTTTGAAGCTTTGACTGTGTTTATAGTGTGCAATATAACGTGTTCATGCTTTGTGTGTAAAAAAACACAGTATTTTTCACATAATTTACTTATCTGTATACCGCTGTTTCCACTGTCATAAAAACGAACTGATGACTTCCTTGTTCTATGAAGTCCCTCCTTCAGAAATACGTAACGAGTTCTGATTGTGCCATCGGTTCCTGTGTTTTGATTCGATAGCAGCTTAGCTTACCAGTTGTGGTCCATAAACAACGCCTTCTCCAGACAAAGAGGGAACTGCTCCATCTTTCAGGAATAATCTTTGTGTGAATCCGGCATTAAACTGATTTAGATTGAGGAAGCTGTCCTCAGCAAAATGTGCTGCACATAGTTTTACATGTGGATTATAATTTTCGGGAACCGAGTTAAACATAAATTGTAACCATTGATCTCTAAGTACAGCGTCCCTGGGAAGGCCAAACAAAGGTGATTGGACTGCGGGATGAAAATAACAGCGTTTCGACGACATGGCGACAAACACACTCTACAAACGCAACTCTTGCTCTTCTCCGTGGGAGCGCAACAAGACCACGCCCCCTTTTTTTGTATATTCCTGTGGGCGGAGGTTAGTCAAAAAACTGTTTTAGTGACGTCATTAAAGAAGGAAGTAGAGGGATGTAGTCCAAATTGGCCGTTCGATGTAGGCGAATTCTGTTAAATAAAATATCTCGCTTGGCATTGACTTTGAGCTTTAAAATTTTACAGATTTTATTTATACTCTAACAACAACATTACACACTAACTAAAGTTTGAAACATGGGATCACGAAGAACGGGACCTTTAAGTAGGGCACTATTTGAGGGGACAGCCATTTGCAGTGGTGTCCGAAACCATAGTGGACGTAATCGAGTGCACTCATTCAATCCCACAATGCACCGCAATAGCAAGCATACAACCGATGTACGCTCAATGGCTAGATAATACCCATAATGCACTGTGAGAGTTGTGTGCCGAATGAATTCCCGCATCTGACCAGAAGTTGAATCATCCATCCATCTATTATCCAAATTGCTGGTGCAATCTGGCTAAAGCATAATATCAGGTATAAATATTTTTTTTATTTAATTATTAAATTGTTTAATATAGGTTTATACAGTTTCCACGATAAATATTTTCATTACTAATACTGGAGATGCCAGTTCGCTAAGTTTCAAATAATTATTAAACAGCAAGCACAAATGCAAAAGCACTTGTTTTCATTCACTCCCTCAGGTGAACTATATTAGTGGACTAATGTATAGGGAATAGTGAATGAGGGTATAGGGGGCATTTCGGACACAGCCTCACTTTACAAGTGAGCCAGTGTATAATTTACGCAACTGATTTGTTCGATAACACTGATTTCTTTGGGAACAAAGTGAGTCAATGAATCATTCATTTAACCGATTCTTTCATATATGCATTCAGGAGTGAAACATCATTATTGTGTTGCAATATTTCAGCAGTGGATTTGTTTGGATTTGGTTTTGTTGACTGCTCACATGTTGAGACTGTGAATTTTACAATTTTGAAATAATTTATCATAACATGAATTTCATTAAATCATTTCTTGTTTTATGTAGATTTTTGTTAACAGTGTTAAGGCTTTATTTTTTAGATTTATCCACTCATATCAGCAGAAGCAGCCTCGACCAAGTTAGGATTGAAACTTTTTAAAAGGATGATGTTTTTGAATAATGTTTTTTTTTTTTTTTTCTTCTTCCATGGCTTGCTATCATAATTATTAAAAAGCTGCCTTTTAATTGATTGATTAAAATGTCTTGAACAGATCTGTTTTAAGGTAAAAGTCAATTTTTGGCTGTTAGAGCATATCATCTGGTCAGGAAGGATATGCAGGACTTGTCAATACCTCTAACTAAAGTAGATGGACAATTTTCTCCATGTATACTGTGTTCAATACTGAGTATGGTCAATAAAAGAATCCAATTGCTTGGCTGAACATGCAAACAGTCAGAGAGAGATCAGTTCGTTTCCAGGTCTTCGCCTGAGTGGATCTGGGTTTCAAATATACTTAAAGCAGTATGGATCATTTTGAAGTGCTGGTTCATTGCGATTTCACTTTTTTAACTTTAGTTAGTGTGTGATGTTGCTGTTAGAGCATAAACAACATCTGCAAAGTTAGAACACTATGTTCAGTGCAAAGGGAGATATTTTCTTTTAAAGAATTCTCTGTTTAAGGACTATGACAAACAGCTGGTAGGGACTACATCAAGCTCCTTCCCGGGTTGGTGACGTCACTAACCCTAAAATTTACATAAACCCAGCCACTGGGAACATGCAACAAAGGGATGAGGCCATGTTAATGCAATGTAGTTAGTAACACAAATGCAATAGCCTGTCATAAAGCAAGATGACAACATGACAAATTATAACCATAATTGAACTAAACTATACCTGTTCTATATTCCATCTTACAACAGTTCCCACACAAGAGATTTATAGATTATCATGACAGAATATGCAATCAATAACTTTAAGATAGTAAACTCCCCATCAGCTGCATTAATTCATCAACTATCCATTCAGAAACGTCCTGTTGCATTCTACATGTTGTCACTTCTTCTTGAGTCTCTCCGTCATTGTCCGACTCCGGTTTGAACATAAAAGGCTGAACAGTTTCTGACATTTTCAGTGAGTCCACATGAGGTAATTGGAGCTGCTAACACAAGCTATTGAAACTCCGCCCTCTTCATAGGAGCAGCAGCTCATTTGCATTTAAAGGGACACACACAAAAACTGAGCATTTTTTTCTCACCCTCAAAAAGTGACAAATTTAACATGCTATAAAAAAAATCTATAATCTAAAATCACAAATGCTATATCTGTGGGGTATTTTGAGCTAACACTTCACATACACACTCTGGAGACTTATTTTACATATTGTAAAAGTGTCATTGTATGACCCCTTTAAAGATGTATCTATTAGATATAGTGATTGTCTTTAAAGCTACATGTGTGTATGTATGTATATAGTTAATTTAAGTGGTTTAAAGAGCTATAGTGTTTAAATAAAGTACTTTCCAGTGTCACACTACACATTTTTAGATGCTTTTAAAATGATTTTAGATTGTTTAGATTAAATTTTGTTATTGTTCTTTGTTGTTGAGAGCTAGCACACAGATCAGATCATAGATAGAACAGTCACACATCTGTCGCTAAGAGGAGGTGATTATGTCCCCTTAGGTCAGGGTAAGATAGTTTGAAGGTATAAGTTTGCACTTTTAACCTCTCACTGCTGTATCATGTTAATCATGCTGAGAAGCCGGTTGCTGCATCAACTTGACATGGAGTTGAGAATTCCACTTCCTCCCCAGGGCAATGTGCAACCAATGCAATAGACAGCAACATTCTTTATGGAATTGATTTAGTAGACTTTTTTCTATGCACCTGGTGAACCTTTGGAATTGGAAATGTTATATCATCTATACATTTACGTACGTTACAGCTAAATTCAATATAATCAAATTACGAGTGTGTGTGTGTATGCCTATATACAGTATATATAATGGCATCATGGGATATTGTTCAGCATTCTCTTTCAAGTTGTGCTGAACACAGATGTATTATAAAATAAAATATATATTTTTTATTTGTCATCTCTTTGGCTTAAATGTATTATTAATATTATTTTCATTTATTCATTTTAGTTTATGTGATGTGAAATCATTACAGAATATCTAAACACATATCACTACCCCCTGCTGTCTCACCTGAATTAGGAGTCAGAGCACAAGCTCAGATCTTAAGGATCAGAAAATGTCATTATGCTCCATTGTTATGCTAGAAATAGATTTATTTATTCATGTTTATGCTGTTTCAACAGCAAAATATCAGCTTTCATGCTGTTTGAAAGCAAATGTATTCTTTAATGATGACACTCTTCTAAAATAAGCTGAAGAGGGAATTCATAGATGGTGAGTACAGAATTAATGTGCACCATTTGAGAGCAGAGATTTGGAAATCAGATTCTGAATCATGGCCCAGTAACTCACCATTAGATTATAATCACTTTTTTTCAGAGGGACACCTCACCCCTGGCGATGAATGATGTTCAGAATCAGCTGCCTTTGTTGGCCAATCAGATGACAAAAACAGATGTTTATCATACCAGAGAACTAAGCCTGAGGTAAAATGTTCTTGTTGCTCGAGTTTGGTACAAAGGAAACCTGCAAATTTTAATGCCAGAATGTTGTAATTCTGAGTTAGACAGCCTCTGATGATGCATTTGGATCTCCTTGCCCAGGCTGTTCGAATAAAACTTTCAACACCACATCAGAAGATTGCCCTGTGCTTGCATCAACATTCTCACAGCCTCCAAAGTTCTGTTTGCTATGCAGGGTGTTGGCTGCATGATGCTTTTGGGCAGATTCACTCTCATTGCAGCTATATGAGCTGAATTGAATCAACACAAACCTAATTTGTTCCATATGGCTTTGATGACCATTTATTGCTGGTTTGCTGCACACTCTTGACTTGGTAAATGATAAAACATTGCTGGCTAACACACTAAAGTGCACTAAGGAGCCTGAAAGTTAGTGAGCCTTTTAAAAGCCAACACGATTTGCCCTGTTCTGGGGAACACTTGAGGACATCTATATTTTTTTATATTACTAGAAATATTTACTTGCTCTTTATCTTCATGTATGTCTCTGTACTCCACTTTTAAGTTTAAACTAGGGCTGTCGTTAACACATGTGGTTAAAATAATTGAACGCATTTAATGCAAAAAAATTACAGAAGCATGTGAACTTGTGCCATAACGTAGTTTACGTCCATGTGGTCCTGTTCAGTATTGCAACTTGACTTGTCTAAATGTAAAGCTCTTTGCTGTTGCATATACTATACACTGTAAATTCTAAAACATTTTTTTTTTTTTTTTTTTTTTTTTATGGGTGCTTTGGTGTACATAAATGTATGAATTATATGAAACATCATTTGGTTATTTGGTGTCCTTTTTTTGAGACAACATCTATATTTGAAGAGTTTCGTTGCAAAACGAGATAATTCCGTTTTTAACATTTTTGTCAAAACATGTTTATTATTATGTTATCATGTTATTATTTTGTTTTATGGTGCTACTTAGCTGTATTTTTTAAGTTATGAAGGTTTAAATCAAAACAAACCAACTGCAGTTGAATTGATATTAATTGGAATGCACAACCAAAAAACAAGATTTTTGAAAAATTAAAAAAACGGAATCATCTCGTTTTGCAACGAAACTCTTCATTTACATTAAAAAAGTTTTGTGAAAATCACTCTTCAATCTGATGGTTTCCTTTGCAGGATAGGCAATGATGGCAAAATGGAAGTATTAAACAAGATAAATGGTGTATGCGTAATTTCACGATAAGTGTGCGATTAATCGTGATTAAGGGTGCAGGATTAATCACAATTAAAAAAAAAAATATTGACAGTTTGCTATATTGACATATAGCAAATACTTTGATCCATACAAAATTCTTTTTTTTTTAGTCTCTTTCCTCTGCAGTTTTGTTTTGTGGTGGGTATTGTATTGTGAAATAGTCATTTTTTGTGTAAATTATTACTCCTTAAAGGTGCCCTAGAACTTCTTTTTAAAAGATGTAATATAAATCTAAGGTGTCCCCTGAATGTGTCTGTGAAGTTTCAACTCAAAATACCCCATAGATGTTTTTTAATTCATTTTTTTAACTGCTTATTTTGGGGCATCATTACTATGCACCGATATATAGGTTGCGGCCCCTTTAATTCTCGTGCTCCCCTCCCCCGGAGCTCGCGACTGCCTTAAACAGCATAAACAAAGTTAACACAGCTAATATAACCCTCAAAATGGATCTTTACAAGATGTTCATCAAGCAGCATGTCTAATCGCGTAAGTATGGTATTTATTTGGATGTTTACATTTGATTCTGAATGAGTTTGAGGCTATGCTGCGTGACTAAAGCTAACATTACACACTGTTGGAGAGATTTATAAAGAATGAAGTTGTGTGTATGCATTATACAGACGGCAAGTGTTTAAAAATGAAAATAGCGACGGCTCTTTTGTCTCCGTGAATACAGTAATTAACGATAACTTTAACCACATTTAACAGTACATTACATTAGCAACATGCTAATGAAACATTTAGAAAGACAATTCACAAATATCACTAAAAATATCATGTTAACATGGATCATGTCAGTTATTATTGCTCCATCTGCCATTTTTCACTGTTGTCCTTGCTTGCTTACCTAGTCTGATGATTCAGCTGTGCACATCCAGACGTTCTGCCCTTGAGTAATTCCTCGATCATGGGCTGGCATATGCAAATATTGGGGGCGTACATATTAATGATCCCGACTGTTAAGTAACAGTCAGTGTTATGTTCAGATTAGCCTGTTCTTCGGAGGTCTTTTAAACAAATGAGATTTATATAAGAAGGAGGAAACAATGGAGTTTGAAACTCAGTGTATGTCTTTTCCATGTACTGAACTTTTGTTATTTAACTATGCCAAGATAAATTCAATATTTAATTCTAGGGCACCTTTAAATTTGTTGTATACATTATGTAATGTCACTATACCATAGCAATAAATAAATAAATAATAATAAAAAAAATAAAAATAATAGGCTAATAAAGCATTATAGAAATAGCAGCATAATAAATAAATAAGCTAGCAAATAAAAGACACAGTGTTCAATCAAACAAGGAATGAAATGTACTTGGAAATTCTGTAATGATTTACACATCACACAAAATATAATGTTTTGTTTTGTTTGTTTGTTTGTTTGTTTATTTAGATTTTGTTTTATGATTTGTCTGCACCCATCCCATCCTGAAAGAAGATGCTGAACAATATCCCATTATGCCCTTGAGAACCAGGTGTCAGCTGGAATATAAAAATTTTGGGTTACTTGAAATGAAACACATCTTGTATTTTGACCATCGCAAGGACTCTTCTTGCACTCATGCGATATGACAGCATGGGCAGCCATAACTTATAAATGCCATGCTAAAATTAAATATTAATTTTATTTAATTAAAATCTGAGCAGCAGTCCCTGTAAAAGTGAATTAATAGCACCAACCATCTCTGATATTCAGTGCACTCATATAATTATTGATATCACTCTTTATGATATGATTACTCTACACCTTCTTTTTTTTTCCTGGTTTATTTCCATTGAGTAATTTTCGCTGAATGATTTATGGCCAAGTGTAATATTAGTGACAAGGCTCCCAGAAGTATGACAGCGGATGCAATCCACAATCCGCTCATGCCTCCTCATTTCCTGTATCTGCTTCACTGCAGGGTCTTGTTTAACTTATTAGATGGCCTTTACTGACCCCGAGTTCAATTAGCAGAAACAGTTCTTTAATAAGCTTCAACAGCTCAAAGCAGTACTGTATGTTCAAGTGCTTTTCAGTGATGAATACAGCAAAAATACAATGTAGAGAATAATTTCTGTTATATTGCAACTTCTGTACATAGAAACACTAGGACATATGGGTCACCTTTCTATGAGCCAATAATATTATAGATACTGAAAGTCATCTGTAATGTTTTGCTATAATTGTTGATGATAGTTTTGATTTTGTCAACAAAGATGAGACAAAAAAATGCATCATTAAAATTTAAATATATTGACAAATATAGTGGGATAGAATTAATTCAGATGATCCAGTCATAAATGTTGAGAATTGGCTTGCTTGAGTTGTTTGATCTGAATACAGGTAAACATATTTGCTTGTGACTTAATTAGCTTACTCAAATGTATCATATGCTGAATGCATTTATGAGTTTAATCAGCTATGTCTACAACATAAACAACATTATGATTTCAGTCTCCACAGATACTGAAACGAACACAGAGGTAAATCTGTAGGTCGTGTAACTCATGTTGTGAATTTGCCATTGTCATGACAACACTCCCCACATAATTATTCTAAATATTAATATTCTAAATAGCAGTATTCTAAACATTCTAAACTCTCTAAAGCACTGGTTAACACTTCAGTGTCAGTGTTGGGGGTAACGCATTACAATTAACTTGAGTTACATAACCGTATTACTTTTTTAAGTAACTAGTAAAGTAACGCATTACTTTTTCAATTTACAGCAACATATCTGAGTTACTTTTTCAAATAAGTAACACAAGTTACTTTTTCACATTTAGTGACTGACAGCTCTCCTGTCCCCAAGCTGAGAGAAATAGTGCAAAGTGTTGTGTGCGCTGTGTAAACATGATTGTTTTTGTAGTTCTAGACCAGTGGTTCCCAAACTTTTTAGCTTGGAGTACCCCCTGAAGGGATTACCATCCTTCTGCGTACCCCCTCTCTTCCACTTAGACTGCAGTCACACCTTTACCATTAAGGGACAATATTTGCCCCCTAAATTGATTTTCCAGTGCATATTTTTACCTTTATGAATAACTATAAAATAAATAATGTTTTAAATAAAAATGTTCAATATAGAAATATGCAATGATGGTAAAACTAAATAAAACTTTTAAATATTAAACTAAAACCGCCAGTAGGTGGCAGCAAGTCACTGTTTTTATGAGTGAGTCATCGAGTCATCAGTAACGAAGCAAGTGGCTGTGAATGAATCATTGAATCACTGACTCTCACGATTCGTTAAAAGCCGCAGAATTTTTTGCGAAACACAGACGTGTGTTGTAGTTCTGCTGTGGTTTTCGTTAGAGCTATTATTTCATTTCAAAATAGAGTAAATACTGACAGTACTGTGTTTAAAATGTATGTTTTGTTTTGTTGGCCTGTTGTATAATAATGTCACGTTTGCAGTCATGTGGATATTTGGGAACAATTTCGTTCTTACTCACACAACAAGGTATGTTTTTGTATCGGAGAAAGTTCGAGTCTTAAATCGAAATTAATCCACTATAGGCTATGTGTCTATTTGTTCTTCATGTGAGTAAGTGCTAAATCCCCACTTTTACAAAGGTGCATTGTCGAGAAAGGCAGTAATTTAGTGCGATTTAAGGCACAAGACTGCACGCAATCAGTCATTTCTGACTGCAAATGATGAGGTATTTTGATTAAATGTACTGGATTTACGGCATTTTGGCAGTTAGAAAAACATGCTCGGTTTTAATATTATTTTAAGGTAGAATTAAATGAACTACTCAGCATTTTTTCGCGTACCCCCTTTTGTCACCTCACGTACCCCAGTTTGGGAACCACTGTTCTAGACTAAATGTAAAAAAAAGATCCCACTTCCTCTCTCAAGATCCATAAAGGTACTAAAAACACATTTAACCCATTTTAGCCCACCGGCAACTATTATTGCCGCAGTGTATGGTTGTCATTTTCCTTTTGTAAGTTTTTTTCTAGATGTTTTCCATGTTTTATTTCTCAATGACATGCAAGAAAACATCCAAATAAAGGATTTCAAGAACAAAAAAAAGGTATTGACTTCCTTCCTGTGACATGAGGCTGTCAACTTCCTACCCCTACTTCCAGGAAGCATAGTGAAGGCAAACTCTCCCAAATAAAAGTAATTTTCATGTTAATATTCGGAATTTTTTGTTGACATATATATATATATATCTACATAATCATGAGGGTCTCTAGAATCATCCGAACAAAACAAATCTTACAAGAGATCTATAGATTTCCATTGATGCATGGTTTGTTATGATATGACATTTGGCCGAGATACAACTATTTGAAAATCTGGAATCTGAAGGTGGAAAAAAAACCGAAATATTGAGAAAATTGCCTTAAAGTTGACCAAATGAAGTCCTTAACAATGTATATCCACTCACAAAAAGATTTTTTTATATATTTACAGTAGAAAATTTACAAAATATCTTAATTAGGATATTAAGTAAAGATCATGTTTAATGATTTTTGGTATTAAAGAAAAAAAATCTATAATTTTGACCTGTACAATGTATTGTTGGCTATTGCTACAAATATATCCATGCAACTTATGACTGGGTTTGTGGTCCAGGGTCACATATAGATGTAATTTTTTCTAATGAACAATGTAATTTAACTTTTTAATTCACAATGCTCTGTTGGAGCAACTTAATGCCTGCACTTTGTTCTGCACTATGTTCCACCACTTTAAAACAAACGGATTTGTTGTTTGTTTTGTTTTCATATTCAAGAGATTATAAGTTAGATGCAGCTTTTTTGTGTTCACTTCGAATGATCTTCAACTTTGATTGATCTGTTGATCTGTTGAAAGCAGTTATTTTGAGTTAGATGCATAAATGTTCTCCTCCTATTCAAATTTTACATTGAGAGGTGCATACAACAATCTGCCCACCGGCAACTATAGTTGCCGCACATTCAAACACGTTTTTTTAAGAAAAAAAACAAAAACCTGGGGAAAATAAATGCAGAACATGTTCACATAGGACACTATTAACAGGACTATATGCATGAAACCATTCAGAAAAATTTGGGCACAAATGGGTTAAAACAGTTCATGTGAGTTTGGTGGTTATAAGCGACAAGAATGTTTTTTGTGCGCCAAAAAAACCCAAAATGACGACTTTTAACAATAGAGTGATGGGCCAATTTCAAAACACTGCTTCAGAGCTTTACAAATCGAATCTGTGATTTGGATCTCCTATCAAACAGCTAAACCGCTGAAATGATGTGACTTTGGTGACTCCGATTCACTGATTCAATTCGTAAAGCTCCGAAGCAGTGTTTTGAAATCGGCCCATCACTATATTACTGAAAAGTCGTTATTTAGTTTTTTGGCGCACAAAAAAAGTATTCTCGTTGCTTTATAATATTAAAGGGTTAGTTCACCCAAAAATGAAAATTCTGTCATTTATTACTTACCCTCATGCCGTTCCACACCCGTAAGACCTTCGTTAATCTTTGGAACACAAATTAAGATATTTTCGTTGAAATCCGTTGGCTCAGTGAGGCCTGCATAGGGAGCAATGACATTTCCTCTCTCAAGATCCATAAAGGTACTGAAAAGATATTTAAATCAGTTCATGTGAGCACAGTGGTTCAATATTAATATTATAAAGCGACTAGAATATTTTTGGTGCGCCAAAAAAACTAAATAATGATTTGTAAAGTGATGGCCGATTTCAAAACAATGCTTCAGGAAGCATCGGAGCACAGTCAATCAGCGTATCGAATCTGCTGTTTGGACCGACAAAGTCACATGATTTCAGTCGTTGGCAGTTTGACACGTGATCCGAATCATGATTCGACACACTGATTCATAATGCTCTGATGCTTCCTGAAGCAGTGTTTTGAAATCGGCCATCACTAAATAAGTCATTTTTTTGTTTTTTTGGCGCACCAAAAATATTCTCATCACTTTATAATATTAATATTAAACCACTGAACTCACATGAACTGATTTAAATATGTTTTTAGCACCTTTATGGATCTTGAGAGAGGAAATGTCATTGCTCCCTATGCAGGCCTCACGGATTTCACCTAAAATATCTTAATTTGTGTTCCGAAGATGAACGAAGGTCTTACGAGTGTGGAACGGCATGAGGGTAAGTAATAAATTACAGAATTTTAATTTTTGGGTGAACTAACCCTTTAAGGTAGAACCACCAAACTCACATGAACTGTTTTAAATATGTTTTTAGTACCTTTATGGATCTTGACAGAGTAAATACCATTGCTGTGAATGCAGGCCTCAAGGAGCCATTGGATTTAATCAAAATATCTTAATTTGTGTTCCGAAGATGAACAAACGTATTACAGGTGTTGAACGACATGAGGGTGATCAATAAATGATATTATCTTCATTTTTGGGCAAACTAACCCTTTAAATCTTATGTTTGTTTAAATCTTATGTCTCGTTATTTTTGTCATTAAAACAGAAATATAAGTTGCTTGATTGTTTAAATATTGATGTCTTTACATGTGGAACTTGAAGCCTGACAGACATATATTTTTTTAAAAGAGTGGGTGAGTAGATCACTCTAGTATTTTATGTTGCTTCATAAAAGCATGTTGCAAAAGATTGTGTTGATAAATATTGTTAATATGGAAGGCACAATAAACATGCTCTGCTTACATGTGTGAAATGTTTTGTCATTTAAACAACCTTTCAAAAACTGGAGTTTTTAAAACAAATAGCTAATTTGCGGCACGAATAGAAAATGGGGCAGTGGGGCATGTTAACACAGGAGCACTGTCAATTAAATTACACAAGCAAAAGTACACAAGCAAATTGTTTGATAACAGAAAGTGTTACCGTCCACAGATCCACAGGCTCTAGAATGAAGATTTGCGGTACATTTGTATGCAAGGTCTAGCTTCATTTAGCCAAACAGATGTACATATAAAATCTAATGCAAGAGTCTAATTCTGTAGGTTTGAATTCATCCCAGACATCAGTCCTTCTCTCCACACTGGGATGGCGGTAAGCCCAGATGCTTTGTGCACTTCAAAGACGTTAAGACCTGGCTTTCTGTCTTTGCGTAAAACGAAGAAGCTTTACTACCTCTGCCTTAAAGCTTTTGAGGGGCACATAAAAAAAAAGAAAGAAAACTCAATATCACCTCTAAGAAAAGATTCAGGAATAACACATTAAACAACAAAGACGAAAAACACTCCCAAAGGTGTTTCAAACTTCCCCTACTGCTCTTCTCTGAGTTCTTGAAAAGGCTGTTGAATAGCTAAAGGAACATTAAGTTTAAGTTTAGCAAGAGAGAGTTGGTGTGGGAAACGGATGAGGCCTGTCTTATCATCTGCCAGAGCGGCTTAGATTAGCGGTGAGCGGGACATAGAATGAGGAGTGGGAGAAGAAGAAGAAGAAGAAGAAAAAAAAAGCTGTATTAAAAATCTGAGCAGCAGTCTCTGTATTAAAACAGACAGTTGCATTAGCCTACTAATAAGAAAGGACAGTGCAATACTGCAGGTGAGAAAAAAAGGTAGAAATCCCTTTCCTGCTTTCTTGGATTCTATCTTTTCTTATTTGCAGAAATAAGAAGCGCAGGCTTTTTCTTGCCAGAATCCAATAGCAGGTAACTGATAGCAGGGAGTTGGAGGGGAGTGTACTTGTCATAGGTTTAACTAGCAGGATATTAATTATAGTTTTCTTGCATCAGACGAAGCAAGGGCAAATAATCTGGCCCTGAACTTTTGACTATTCCCACCAGACTTCCACGTTATCAGCACTGTGACGAACCGCCCACGGCAGTACTGTCGACAAGCGTCCGCTGAATGTTCTGTCCAAGTGGGGTTTATGATTTATGAGGCTTGCGTACGAGCTAATCACTGCAGGAGATGTAGAGGAGCATCAGCGTGAGAAACTCCTACACACTTGCGTTTGGCTCCACTGACTGCAGGATGTTGTGGTTCATAGGAAGCATGTCAAATTCCTTTCATCATGCCTGTCCTTTTCTCTCTCTATTTAGTTCTAACTTTCACTTTCTAGGAACAACTCATCCTTTTGATGGGCACCATAGGCTTGTTTATGTTTTTTTTTTTTTTTTCTCCAGTCAATTTTACATGACTACATAGGTCTTCCTAGTGAATTGCAACAGACAATTGCATTTATTTGTTTGTTTAATCGTATTTATTTATTTATTTGTGTTTGTTTGTTTAACCAGTGCCTTGTACATTTTGTGGAGGACTTTTAAAGGGATAACCCAAAAATGAAAAGTATGTCATGTTTACTTACTATCATGTTGTTCCTGTATGAGGAAAAATTACAAAAATTACATTACAAAATTACATATTTTAAAGGACAATTGACTGTCATTATATGGACAAAAAATGGTAAAAACATTTTCCAAATTATTATTATTATTATTATTATTTCAGAGAAAGCACAGGCTCGGAATGACTTGGGGTGAGTTACCCTTCAAAAGAATGAAAGAATATTTGATAGTGTTGTTATGAGTTTCTTGCAATTTCAAAATAATTAGTCATAATAATAGAAATAGAAATGTATTAGTCATCAATTATTCCTGGGACATTTATTCCTGGGTATTACAAGTTTCCATATATTAAAGTAACCATTCAAGTTGTATGGAA
The DNA here is from genome assembly GCF_024489055.1 of Chanodichthys erythropterus. NCBI lineage: Eukaryota > Metazoa > Chordata > Actinopteri > Cypriniformes > Xenocyprididae > Chanodichthys > Chanodichthys erythropterus. The sequence goes on along the minus strand of NC_090221.1, from coordinate 16,165,457 downwards.
TCTATGTTTGACAACTACATTTTTAATTAGTAGTCTGTAGCAACTACAATTACTTGTCTCCAAAGGAATCAATTAAAAATAATTATATTATTGCATCTAATATGAGCTTATATAAATGGTCAGGCAGTTGAACGGCAGGAACATAATTCAAGCAAAATCTTCTTTTTTAAAAGTTAGAAAATTGTCCATATTATGAGATCAAAATACCCATTATTTCAATTTCTGGAACGCTGAGTGCAAGGCAGATAATTGCTCATTTCCTCTCTGAGAAAAATGGGAACTTTTTCTTTTTGATAGCAGCCAGAAATGAATGGTCATGCTCCTTTTTAAATTAAATGAACACACATTCACATTTATTTGTATATAACTTTTATCAGTGAGACTGGTGCTTTTCAGTAGTAAGCACGTCAGTGACCAATGTGTCCTGAGATCTTTTTATATTAGTTTGGTATCTGCAATACTACCAACCAGGTAAATTGTTTGCATTAAACTCAGATTGACAAGTCAAAAGATGAATTCTAAAGTAAATGTCAAATCTCTATCTCTGAGTGCCTTTAATTTACAACTCTGTCAGTCATGTACATTCATTTATTTGCCATGAAATTACTCCCATTTGAAAGCATCATATAGAAAATCTGGGCTTCCAGACAGCACATACATGTATGAATGAAGACTCTGCTGTAATATCAGATACATTTTTCTTTTTTTTCAATGCAAATAACATGTATGATGTTCACATAGGCTCCCTGTAGAGAACATCTTTCTCAAAAATGAATCGAATCCAATGCTTTTTGGACTTAAAAGTTTACATTTTGAAAAATAATGCTTTATATTTTGAAACCTAACAAACTTGTACAGTGTGATTTGTGCAACATTTGTGGTGTCCAAATTGGGGCCACTGTACTTTCATGGTTTTAACGTACAGATCAAAAGTCATTGCCACATTTTTGACAAAATGAAATATTTGGGCTAAGTGTGCTTCTCATGATGTTGTGTTAAAGAATAAACAAATACATATATTGCATGTTGTTTTTTCAGTTATTTTCTCTAGTCTGTACATGTTTGATGTTTGTGTCCACTCAGGTAAAGAATCATAACATTCACAGGTTGAAATGAGCCATATTTCATGAATTAGATGAGGCAAAAACACATTGCAGTAGAAGTGTTCATAAGCTTTTGGAATGTAAAGAAATCCGGAACCGAAGAGATCTGAACCTTCAATTACTTCCCTCCTCAGGGGCTGCATGTGGATGGGGAAACAGGGGAATGAGAATAGAAAAAAAAAAGAAGAGAGGCACAGAAGCAGTTGTATAATGATAAAGGGGAAAAGAAAGTAACTCTCCACAGACAGATTGCACAGGCTGCATTTGTACCCCTGCCGTGCATGCTGCACTGGCGGTGTGAGAGGAATCTTAACATGGAGAAATCACAATATTAAGGGACACTCTTTCTTTCCTCACCCTTCTCAATTTTGCCTGTTTAAGTGCCACCCAGATGCTGGGGACACTCTGACTGCCTCCAGCTGCCATCATACCCATATTTTTTTTAAGGTCTGTCACAGAGTAAAGGCTTTTGGATGGACAGGTGAAATGTATAGTGGCTAAAGCTGCCACATACTAATATAGGTATGTTTCACTCCTAAGCATCTGAGCCCTCCGATCTGCCTCCTCACCACCCAAATGTATGTATATAAAATCCTTAGGAATGGTTTGTTTGGAACTTGGCTGTTATTGAAAGTACAAAAGGAAATTGCTCTGTTATTACAATTGCATAAGAGCTTTAAGCAATTCTGATTGTTCATCAACAGAGTGGCTGATAAGTGGAGTATGTTGAGGCAGAAATTACCCTCTTAACCACATAAGTACTTCTAAGGAACCTTGTTTAATGAAACCTCCACTTTACATAACCAAATAATTGGCTCATGCAAGTGGACAGGGTTCAAAAACGTTCAGTGTTTCAGTGGTTAAGTAAACAAGGCTAGGGATTTAATACAGCTAAATGGTATTGGCAACCAAACACTAGAAATCTATAAAAAGGGGAAATTATTTTTTTATTCATTGACTAATGCTGCCTAGGGGCAGACAAAGATGGTAACAGTGTGGTGCATAAACTGTATTTTGAGATGGTACTGAATTTTAAAAATGTGATGCTTTGAGCACTGTTGAATGGATACATAGACACCTCTGATTGGCCATAGTGTTCACATGCTCGTCGCCTGTGCTTGGCTGCAATAGTCAACGCAGGGGAGCGTTTGAAAGCACACGGAAGTGTCTGAATATGAAAGCGCTTTGAAAGCCGGAGCGGGAGTGTTTGAAAGTAGGCATCTATCAAGCGGACTGGTCTGTGATCACAGCATGACCGGTCCTGTTGATTGTAAATTACACTTATATTGAAACTTTCCATCAGAGAGATGTAATCAGAGAGTACATAAGAAAATAATGCCACAATCCAGGGGTGTCCAATCCTGCTCATGGAGGGTCAATGTCTTTTTATTTATTTATTTTGGTATCTGCACTACTACTAAAGCCAGATCAATTATTTGCATTAGACTAATATTGACAAGTCAAAAGATTATGAATGCAAAGTAAATGTTATGCCAGACAACTCTATCTCTGAGTGCCAGCAATTTCAAACACTGTCAATCATGTACATTCAATTATTTGCCATGAAATTACTCTCATTTGAGAGCCTGACCAATCATCATACAGCACATAAATGTATGAATGAAGACTCTGCTGTAATCTAAACACTCTAAAAAATGCTGGGTTAAAAACAACCCAAGTTGGGTTGAAAATGGACAAACCCAGCAATTGGGTTGTTTTAACCCAGCGGTAGGGTTAAATGTTTGCCCAACCTGCTGGGTAGTTTTATTTAACTCAACTATTGTTTAAAAATTACTGTATTGCTTAATTAAAATGAACCCAAAGTTGGAAATGAACATTTATTAATGTTCAATGAATAATTATTAAACAATAAACATTTATTAAATTGCTTATTAGTACATTTATATGAATAAACTATTAAATTTATCTTAGTAAAATATTAAAGCTTATTAATAAACATTCACCTTTTGTCTATTATTGTTGCCTCTAATTGCATCTGGTTTTTAATTTCCCAACTGTTTTAGGTTCATTTTAAGCTAGCCATATAGCAATTTTTAAACAATAGTTGGTTTAAATAAAACTACCCAGCAGGTTGGGCACACATTTAACCCAACCGCTGGGTTTGTCCATTTTCAACCCCACTTGGGTTGTTTTTAACCCAGCATTTTTTAGAGTGTACATTTTGCTTTTTCCAATGCAAATAGCCCTTACGATGCTCACATATATTCCCTGTAGAACACACCTTTCTCAAATAATACTATAATACAGGGGTGTCCAGTTCTGCTCCTGGAGGGCCAATGTCTTGCAGGGTTTAGCTCCAACATTTCTAACAGCCTGGAAGTTTCTAGTAATCCTGAAGATCTTGATTAGCTAGTTGGAGCTATACTATGTGGGACAGTAGCCCTCCAGGAACAGCACTGGACACCCCTGCAATAATCAAACCATCTGGAGGTAGAGAAAAAGAGGGGGAAATGGATACATTTGTCTGGAAAGGGTTACAAAGTAATTTCTAAGGTTCTTGGACTCAAACCACAGCACAGACCAATACCACCAGAGGATCCAAAATATAGAACCAGATCAGATCTGAAAAGCTAAAAAGAATCAAAAGTAATATTTTGGAGTGGCCTCAAGTTTTGACTTGATTCGAGTATTTAAGGATGTTTAAAAAGGCATTTACATATCAAACATGTGTGATATGAGTTTAACTATTTTCATTTTAACTGTTTCAGGTCACATTAAAATAATTAGTATAATGTTTTTCAATCCATGTTATCTGAAAGCAGCTTTACAGAAAATCATGCCATAATGTTTTAAATCACAAAATAATGAATGCTCTATCATTTCTCAGGTTCCATTTGTGCAATAGTAAATTTTGTGTGGAAAACCATTTAGTTCACCAAATATTAAAATAGGGAAATATAGAAATACTTTTTTGACGCCACTGTATATATCCTATAGTTGGTGCTTCCAAAAAGAATAAAGGAAATGTTCAAGCCTGAGGTAATCACTTGAGGATGATTTTATCTTATTCTAAGCTTTATTATTGGTATTATTATTATCATCATTTGCCCAAACCACACCATTTAAATGTTAACTGCCTCATGAACAAGTAAGTGCGTCTAATGCATAATTTCTTCAATTTAGCAATGTAGGGAAATCACATGACCATGTTTGAAATGTTCTAGAGAGGCAAATTAACGGTCCTTTCTAAATGCAGTTGTTTATCTGGCTGTTTATTGCAATGATAGAAGCTGAAATAAGACTGCTGCATGGAGAGTAGACCCATTAACTGTTACTCACTCTCACTCTTACATTATCTCTTCTAAGTGCTTGTTCCAGCTCTGCCGAGGGACTCTGAAGCAAATAGAGATCATAATGTTTATTACAGATTCGGCAGACAAAAGAATGAACACAGTGGACTGGTTAGAAGCAAGGGGAGATCAACAATTTGAGACTGTTGCCACAGATCTGTTGTGTGCTGTGTCTGCAACATACAAAAAAAAAAAAAAAAACATAAGTGGTTTAAACTACTATGTTGAACGGTCGATCTCAATGTGTTTACCGCTGCATTTAGAATTCATTATTTGACAGGACACACGGCTCCATGAGACAATGAAATGAAAAATATGTCGATAACATGGTGTCATAAGTTAAAAATAGGCTTGCTGAGAAGCCTGGATAAAACCCTTGGGCCAGAAACAGAATTATTCAGACTTATGATGTTCTAATCCAGACTGGAGTCGAGCTTGCTTCACTCATCAGCCACCGTGTCTCAAAATTTACTGAGATTTCATGGAGACACTTCTCACGCTTTAGATCTAACACCATTAGCGGCTTCATGCGTATTTTGCCTCCTAATTTCTGATCCCCGAGATGCTGTGAGAAATTCTGAATTTTACCTTGAGATAAGAGGAAGCTTAAAATGTGTCCCTAAAGGGAAAAGAATTTACGAGATTCTTTGCCTCTATTTTTCTTCTGTAAAAAAATCCAGTGGCAAGCCCCACCCCCCAAAAAGCACACAGCCATGAATACTAATTTCAGTTTGCCATCAGCATTACTATTTCCCTCGGTGTGCATTACATCTCTGTTCACTGCTCCTGACACAGGTCCGCTGTCTCAGTTGCAAATTATTTATATTTTGAATGGTGTTAGGGAGACTTTAAAAATAGAGGTTTTCATTTTATTATTTTTTAGAAACAGTTAATGCATAATTTCTAAAAAAAAAAAAAAAAAAAAAAAAAATGGCATGCTTGTATAGCATTAAGTGTTTGAGAACCACAGTTGGGTACTAGACTAAGGTTTAAAGATTTAAAATTAGATAGATAGATAGATAGATAGATAGATAGATAGATAGATAGATAGATAGATAGATAGATAGATAGATAGATAGATAGATAGATAGATAGATAGATAGATAGATAGATAGATAGACAACATAAATGAAATCAGTATACATTTGTCTGAGACATTTGTCAAACTACTAAAATGTGTTGGTTTTTTTTGTTTCGTGCCCTATGAAAGTCTTTAAAAGTTAAAAATTGCATCAGTAATACTTCAAGGTCGATTATGACTTGAAAAGGTCACTGCATGTGTTCAAAAAATAGTCTGTTCTTTGTTTAAAGTGCTGCGTGCGATCCTACTGAATGCCCATTGTTAGTGAACTGCGCCTTGCTGAAAGATTAGGTAATATATTGTCATGTCGGTGTCCCAGAATTTCTAAGTTTAGGCTGAACTAAATGGACCTCAGGGCTTCCTGCTGAGTCATGTCTTATACTGTTGTATCTAAGCAGAGTCAAGACAAGGTTGACACTTTGAAACCTACCAAAACTTCTTTTCGGGCTGCACGGAAGCCCACAAAGTTTTTTTTTTTTCCTTTAGAAAAGTTCTCCACTGACAAATCTAGCTGTGAGAGAACAATCAGAGGTGCCCGTGTGTGACACAATTCCACTGACCGAACACCAGTGAGTTGTTTTCAAAATCCGACAATGTGTGTGGAACCCACAGGGCAGGTTGCAGTGGCGCTGAGATGTGTTGTCATGGAGAGCTTGTTCTAGCTGTGTGGCTGTTGGCAATAAATGAATCCCACGTATTAAATGTTAATAAAGATAAGTAGGAAATGTGGAGTAATGACAAATTGCTAAATATGGTACAAACTTGCTCATGTTCAAAAAACGTGTAACCGCCATGCAATGCATATGTAAATAGTCAAAGGTGCGCCAAAACATGACTGAAGGTAAGTTTACACAACAATAAAAATGAAAACTTTGCATTTTTCCCGTACAGACGACAATGTTGTCAAAATGATCCCCGTTTATACGGATTCGCAAAAACAATTAAAAACGTCTCGGGTTACATCTGTAACCCTGGTTCCCTGAATAAGGGAACGAGACGCTGCGTAAGCGCTTTGGGAACGCCTCTGTGTGTTACGTCTTGAAGCACTCGTGAAATCGAACCAATAGTGTGACGGGACGTCAGAGCGGGTGACGTCACGGACCAGGAAACTATAAAGCACCCTTGAGAACAAAGAACGCCAGCTTCTGAAATAGGGATGAAGCAGACGCTCACAGGCGTGCTGGGAGTATGGCTAAGCTACGCAGCGTCTCGTTCCCTTATTCAGGGAACCAGGGTTACAGATGTAACCCGAGACGTTCCCTTTCATGGGAACATCGACGCTGCGTAAGCGCTTTGGGAACGCTATCCCAACTAGGCCATAGGACCAAATGCATGTCTGTTATCTCTTCAGGACGACAGTACTGAGGACCCTGGAGTGGAGCCCAAATCAAGGTTATAGAACCTAATAAAGGTATGCTGAGACGACCACCCAGCAGCCTCACATATGTCATTGAGGGGAACCCCTGACATCAAAGCCTTTGAGGCAGCCATACCCCTGGTGGAATGAGCCCGGACAGCCAATGGAGAAGGCTGCCCGGAAGACTCATAGGCAAGCGAGATGGCCTCGACCACCCACTTACTCATTCTCTGCTTGGACGCCGGACCTCCTTTGTTAGGAGATCCGTAACATACAAATAATTGTTCAGATTTTCGCCACAGGGCAGCTCTGTGGACGTAAGCATCTAAAGCCCTCACTGGGCAGAGCAGATTTAGTTTTTCCTGATCCGCATTTGCAAAAGGTGGAGGACAAAAGGCCTGCAGCACAATCGGCCCCGGGACACTTGTAGGGACCTTGGGAATATACCCAGGTCTCGGATGCAGAAAAGCTTTGACCATTCCAGGTGCAAAGTCTAGACATGAAGGAGCAACGGATAGTGCTTGTAAATCTCCAATTCTTTTGAGAGATGTTATGGCCAGAAGAAATATGGTTTTCAAAGTGAGAAACTTCTCAGACACTTCTTCCAAAGGTTCAAAGGGAGCCGCAGCTAACCCTTCCAACACAATGGCTAGGTCCCAGGACGGAGTTTTTGTGCGTACCACAGGCCTCAGCCTCTGAGTACCACGGAGAAAACGTATGACTAAAGGGTTTCTACCCACAGAAACGCCTTCTATTTTAGCGTGATAAGCAGAAATCGCTGCAATATATACCTTCAATGTAGAAGGGGTTAAACCGTCCGAGAATTTTTCTTGGAGAAATTGCAGTACATGACTGATGGAGGAGTGGAACGGATCCACCTGTAGTCGGCTACACCAAGTAGCAAACAGCTTCCACTTATACGCATAAAGTTTTCTCGTGGATGGAGCTCTGGAGTGGAGAATGGTCTCTACAACCTCGGTTGAGAGACCGGATTCTATGAGCTCGGCCCCCTCAGGGGCCAGGCCCACAGTTTCCATATCTCCGGGCGGGGGTGAACTATTGAGCCACCTGCTTGAGACAGAAGGTCCTGCCTGATTGGAATCTCCATGGGGGAGCCTTCTAAGAGGGATACTAGATCCGTGAACCATATCCGGGTCGGCCAGAACGGGGCTACCAATATTAGACGGACCCCGTCCCGTCGAACCCTCTCCAGAACTCCGGGGAGCAGAGCGATCGGGGGAAATGCGTACAGACGCAGCCTCGGCCACGTCTGTACCATAGCATCCAGCCCCAGAGGGGCTGGATGGGTCAAAGAATACCACAACGGGCAATGAGACGTCTCTTTCGAGGCAAACAAGTCGACTTCTGCGCGACCGAAATTCTTCCATATCAGCTCCACCACCTCGGGGTGGAGCCTCCATTCCCCGGGCCTCGGCCCCTGCCTCGACAGGATGTCTGCCCCCACATTTTGATGTCCCGGGATATAAGCTGCTCTCAGAGAGAGAAATTTCCCCTGGGACCATAGGAGGATCTGATGTGATAATTTGCACAGCTGGCGAGACCTCAGACCCCCCTGATGGTTGATATAGGAGACCACCGACATGTTGTCTGTACGAACTAACACGTGATGGCCCCTTAGGTCTGGGAGGAAGTATTTGAGTGCTCGAAATACCGCCATCATCTCCAGCTGATTTATGTGCCAGGAACGATGATGGTCCCCCCAAAGACCCTGAGCTGAGCGACCACTCATGATCGCCCCCCAGCCTGTGAGAGACGCATCCATCGTTAGCATTTTGCGACGACAAGGAGCCCCCAACACAGGACCTTGGGACAGAAACCAGGGTTTCTTCCACACTGCCAAGGCACGAAGGCATCGCCGCGTGACCTTGATTGTGCGAAAAGGATTTCCCCTCGGAGAAAACCCCCTGGTTCTGAGCCACCACTGTAACGGTCTCATGTGCAGCAGACCAAAAGGTATCACGTTGGAAGCGGCTGCCATCAGACCTAACAGTTTCTGAAACTGTTTTACAGTGAGTGACTGGCCTAATTTCACCCCTTTCATGGTTGAGAGAATAGAATTCACCCGGGCAGGAGACAGATGTGCCTGCATCGTCGTGGAATTCCAAACTACCCCTAGATAGCTGGTAGTTTGAGCTGGAAGAAGCACACTCTTCTTGGTATTGAGTCTCAACCCTAACCTTCTCATGTGTGACAGAACTACATCTCGATGTTGAACTGCCTGTTGCTCTGATTGAGCCAGAATCAACCAGTCGTCGATATAATTCAGCACGCGGATGCCCTGGAGTCTCAGCGGAGCCAGAGCCGCATCCACGCACTTTGTGAAGGTGCGGGGTGAAAGAGATAGGCCGAACGGAAGAACCTTGTATTGGTAAGCTTCGCCCCCGAAAGCGAACCTGAGGAACTTCCAGTGTGAAGGATGGATTGGCACATGAAAGTACGCGTCTTTCAGATCTATTGTCACGAACCAGTCCTCGGACCTGATCTGTGTGGTGATCTGTCTGAGTGTAAGCATCTTGAACTTGAGCTTTTGTACTGAGCGATTTAACATGCGTAAATCTAGAATAGGACGCAACCCTCCATCCTTCTTCGGAACTATGAAGTAGCGGCTGTAAAACCCTGACTGTTTGCCGGGAGGAGGAACCCTCTCGATAGCTCCTTTTTGCAAAAGTGTCATAACTTCTTGTTCCATGACCAGAGACTGCTGGGGGCCCACCACTGTAGGGAGGACCCCGTTGAACTGGGGCGGGCGAGACCCGAATTGTATTTTGTAACCCTTTTCTATCATCTGCAGTACCCACTGAGAAATATTGGGAAGACGTTTCCATTCTTCCAAAAATTCTACTAAGGGAACCAACCTCTCGAGGCTGGTCTCTGGTGTTTTTTGAGCACTTGGCTCGACGCCCTGGAGCGGCGCACCGGCAGGAAGAAGTCGAATCAAGCGCTGACCGGCCCTCCTCAGAGGGTCGGTGGGGGCCGCTGCGCCCCGTAACGCACGAGACGGCGGGGTTGGCAGAACGGCCCCCTGAGGGCGCCGAAGAGGGGTTAGTATTATAGATTTTAATTTTACAAGACCCTCTTCGGAGGGGGCTGCCCTCAGAAGTCCTGAACCCCTGACGTCAGGACTTCTTCGAAGCCTTCCTCGCGATAATGACAGTCCGCAGATCTGTCTTACCCTTGGAAGGCTTCGCTTGCGTTGCCCTCCCCGGTCCCCAAGATCTTTGCGGGGGAGCACGGGTGGCAACACTTTGTTTCTGTTGCGCTCTATGCGCAGCCGAGGAGCTTGTAGACGGCCGAGGCTGCTCCCGCTCAGCAACCTCGGCAGAGCGGCGAGGGAGGAACTTTTGGAAGGCCGCCGACTGTCTTTTTGCCTCCTGGAACCTCTCAACGACAGATGTAACCGAGTCGCCGAAGAGGCCCAGGGGAGACACAGGTGCATCTAGAAGCACAGACTTATCTCGCTCTTTTATATCTGATAAGTTGAGCCATAAATGTCTCTCCGTGGCCACCAGGGCTGCCATAGAGCGGCCTATTGATTTTGCCGTCTCCTTGGTGGCCCGGAGAGATAAGTCGGTAGCCTTCCTAAGCTCTTGGATAGCGTCAAAAGTCGCCTCGCCACTCTCGTCTATCTCCCCCAGCAGGTCGGCTTGATATGCCTGGAGGATGGCCATAGTGTGGAGACATGCGGCCGCCTGACCTGCTGAGGCATAAGCCCTGCCCACCAGCGCTGATGTTGTACGCAGGGGTCTGGTGGGCAAAGTCGGGGATTTTAGGGACGATGCTGTCTCAGGCGAGAGATAGCTCGCGAGCGTCTCCTCAACCTGAGGCATCGCCCCATAACCGTGCTGTTTACCTCCTACTATATTACTATATAGAGTGGTTTGTGGGTTGTAAACACGAAATTGTGCTGGCTTGTGCCACGATCTCGACACCTCGGTGTGGAGATCGTGGAAAACGGCAATCCCCGGGGCTGAGGCTGTGATCGGGCGGGGAGAAAGCGCTCATCCAATTTGCTTTTTGTTCGCGCTTCTGATCTTTCTTCTGGCCATTCTATTTTTAACTTTGCCACCGCCCGAGTCACAACATCTAAAAGCTCCTCATGAGCTGGAGATGAGGATGGCGGGTCCTCCTCTCCAGCCCCGACGCTCGCTACATCCATCTCCTCGGAGCTGGATAAGTGAAGCGCCGGTGCAGGTGCCTCTACCCTGGGGGAAGAAACCGCAGCGCGTGCTTCCGCAGCCAGGGGAGAGACACTGGGTCTGGCGGGTGAAGGCTGAGATAGGGCAGGACCCGTCTCTAGCCCCTCCGCCAGATCCATCTGTGAACCCCAGGACTGAAGCCGCCGCTGTGCCTCGGCAGCAGCGGGACCCGAACCCTGGGGAACACTCGCCGCGGCGCCCTCTTTATTCTTGTCAAAGAACGCGCGGCGTGAGCGGAGTGTACGGAGCGTCAGTTTTTCACAAAGTACACAGACAGCTCCCTCGAGAGCTGCCTGTGCATGCTCCACTCCCAAACAAGCAACGCACATCTCGTGTGTATCCCCGCCCGTGATGAAGCGAGGGCAGGGATGAACGCACTTAACAAACTGTTGCTTGCTTGAACTCGCCATTTGTGTCTCACAATATATATATGTATATATTATATGTGCTTGGTGAACTAAAATACTCTTGTCCTCGGACGAAGAGATATTTTGTTTGCTGTGTAGATATAAAGGGACAGACAACACCAAATAAGACACACGATAACACAGAGCGCTGCTGAAGACTTCAGAAGCTGGCGTTCTTTGTTCTCAAGGGTGCTTTATAGTTTCCTGGTCCGTGACGTCACCCGCTCTGACGTCCCGTCACACTATTGGTTCGATTTCACGAGTGCTTCAAGACGTAACACACAGAGGCGTTCCCAAAGCGCTTACGCAGCGTCGATGTTCCCATGAAAGGGAACATTGTATTATGCGTGTCACTTTGCAAAGAAATACTATGCAAATATAGACTGAACATGTGATATGCATGTGTAGTTTACACAGAGACTACAGAACGGTATCTTATTCAAAATCTTGCACTTTGAAACCCGTTTTCAAAAGTTTTTGTTTTCAGTCACCCAAAACGCCATTGTCTTGTAAATGAACAGCCAAAACGCATATTATATATATATATATATATATATATATATATATATATATATATATATATATATATATATATATATATATATATACATACATATATATACAGCTATGGAAAAAATTAAGAGACCACTTAACATTGATTTCTGAACTTGGAGTGGTCTCTTAATTTTTTCCATAGCTGTATATATATATATATATATATATATATTTATTATTATTATTATTATTATTATTTATTTTTTTTTTTTTTCATTTTTAGTTAAAAAATGGTATCATGTAAATGGTCCCTGATTGAGGAAATTAAAGGTTGGTGATTATGGTCCCATATGGCAAAAATACATATTTTTTGCCATAATATATTTCAAATACATATTATGAATATATGTTGTAATCAGCCCAGTGTAAAGAAATCTATTTTTCAAATTGAAAAATTTCTATTAAATGTTTTCTTTAATCCTTCAGATGCCAATAAAAATAGAAGATACAAATATATTTAGATTAAAAATATAGTTTAAAAATTGTTCTCAATAAAATGAAGAAATAAAACTAGTCAAAAATATATTTACATAGATATATTTTAAAATTACCCTGTAATTATATATAAACATTTCCTTGCTGTGAAACCACTCAGCATTTCCCTCCTCTGCCAAAGTAATAGAGTGTTCATCTGTAAAGAGGTGGAGTTTATTTGCAATTTAGTTTTTTGGGATTAAATCAAATCAAAAGGATATTTTACCCTGGGGAGCCTTTTGTACCCCAAATATGATAATGATAATGAAATTGATAGGACTGAAAGGACAAACAATAACCTGTTTAAGATTTTCACATTTAGTTTATATAGAAGCCTTTAGAAAGCTTCAAATGACTTAAACCAGTGAAACCAATTTAAGAATAAGAAGAACTAGACAAAGAAGATAAATGAAACAAAAGAGAATAAGAGACAGAGAGTGAGAGAAAGAGACAAATGATGAGTGTACTTGGGGAGCCCATAGTAAGGAAGGTTAAACCAGATTTTCTGCAGTTCATCACTCGAGGGATGATGTCAAGATTTCTCTGTCGAACAGTTCTTTCTCTCCCTTAGGTTTCACCCTAACTTCACCTAAGACATCTTTACAATCCAATCTTAGATCTTGGGGGCTGGATAGCCATTCCCGAGCATACCCAGAGAGAACTGCCCAGAGTAAACACCACACACACAGAGAGCAAATGAAGGAGGCATTACAAGCATGACAACAACTCTGGGGGTCTTGGCAGACACAGCAATGCTTCAAACAAGACCTATAGTTAAGCAACGGGGTTCTGCAAAGTCCTCCTCATAGCAATGATGTGAACCAGCAGGCAGATTATCAAACACTGAGCTTAAACTGTGACCCTTGGTTGTTTTGCACAATTTTAACCTCGGCATATATAATTATGGGTGACTGAAAAAGATCTATAATTCTTCTACATAAGAAATGGTAATATTGAATGGTAAAAACTGTAATATTATTAATATACTGCACAAAAAATTAAGAATAAGTGAAACTGCCATTGCACTCAGGAACATGACAAAAATAGCATCACCTTCTCAAACCATAATATTTAAAATTTCCCTTAAAGTCACCATGAAATCAATATGTACAATTATTATGTTTTATGGAATATTGCAGTATTTATTATAAATTATTTATTTGTGCACATAATTATTATTATTATTTATTTTTTACGTGCCCTTATGATGACACCGCTTCTCTGGCATGTTTACTGGCACGAGGGCGGGACAACCTGTCACTCACATGACATTGATAGCAAACCACAGTAATCCAATAAATTCCCGATGGACAAAATTAAGTCCCGCCCTACATTTCCTACAGATCTGTTGGATATACATATACTATATAGTGCTGTCAATCGTTTAAAACAATTACTCACAAGTTTTTAATATATTTAATAATGTAATCATTTTACAGGTAATCTCCAAATTGATGTAGAAACAACTTAAAGACAGTATATTTAAAATACTTGTTTAATAGCATCTTTTTATGAATGAAGGCAAGTATCACTTTTTTTTTTTCAATTTTAAACCATTATAGCCATTCAACATGTACAGTGTAATTGAAAGCTATCAATTTTAAAATGTATTATGCTTCAAAAAATGAACTTAAAACAATCCTCACATAAACCCATATTAAATGTCATATTTAGCTGTGCCCTTCCTACTTGAACAGGTAGGAAATATACAGAAATTAAATAAAGTTATCAAACAGTCTGCATTGCATAAATTCTAAATTAAACATAGATTAATCCTATTAACCCTTAAATGAATACCTTGGGTCTTTATCGACCTGAGACGTTATTCACTACCCTCCTCCTCATTCATTTTTTAAAGATAGGCATCAACCTTCTTAATATTCCTCAATCAATTAATTATAAACAATATAACAAGAAAAAAATCATAATATTTTAAAAGAATGCCTGTTTTCCCATTAATTTTTTGTAAAAATTGTATAGGGTCGCTAACGACCCGAGGTGTGTATCAGTGTATGTATATTTTTTTCTGTACAACAATAATTGAATCTTTGATGACAGAATAAGCGCAATTCACCTTTATTCCACAAGGTGGCAATGTCTGATACACAGTGATGAAGTGACGTTTCATTCAGACAGAAAACGAAACAATAGGCAAAACATGAAATGGCTCAGCGATTTACTGTAGAGCAAGTACTGAACGCAGTCAAATATGAGTGTCACTGTCACTTGATGGAGGATCTGGTGAAGCTATCAGCAATCAAAATATTGATTTTGAAGATGCTGAAAATGATTTTTGAGCTTTTTGAGATCGCAAATGGGCTCGTGATCTCAAACATATTCTCAAAACTATCATTTGCTGAATGTACTGGTAAATGAGCTCTGATAAGGACAGTTATGATGGCATAAAACATCTGCTCAAACTGAACCCTTCCAAGCTCCAAAAGGTACCAAAATATGCTTTATTCTTCTGTAATTGTTACTCTTAACATCAGCAGAGTTTTATATTATCACGACAGGTAGCGATCCATCCGTGTTAGTTATAGATCTGGGTCGCTAAAGACCCGAATATGTAAGAATGATTGGCAAAACATTCATGCATTTAAGGATTAAAGCTACAAAAGTTCTTTAGTCAAGAGCAGTAAGTAATTTTCTCTGTTACCTTTGTTCTTTGATTAACATATATGACAGACAGCATTAGCGGCAGTGACCTGCCACTGTCAAACATGACACATCTCATTTTCTCACAACTCTTTAAGTTCATTGAAGCCTTTATTCAACTCATTTGAGACTGCTCTTAGGGAATACTCGGCAAAACAGACATGTTAGCTTAATTGTGTGTGTTATTGTCAGTGTTGGGGGTAACGCATTGCAAGTAAGTTACATACAGACTGTAATCAGATTACTTTTTCAAGTAACTAGTAAAGTTACTTTTTTCAAATTATAGCAAAATATCTAAGTTACTTTTTCACATTTACTGACTGACATCTCTCTTGTCCACATGTTATAAAGTGCAGAGAAATAAAGTGCAGATTATGTGTTATGTGCGCTGTGTAAACATGTTATTGTAGTTCTAGACTAAATGTGAACATGCATTTACTCATCTCACTTGCACGAAAACATTCAGTATTCCTCAAAATGAATAGAAACAGTGAAATGCAATCTCAGAATTTTATGCAAACCTGTAATAATTAACTATATTAAATTACACAAATATACTTATGTATACTTCATTTCACTGTATAAACCAATGTCTTTGCTGCCGACCTTCAATGACCTAATTCAACTATACTAATAAGCAAACATTACTTTAGATTTAGATTTAGAAATAAGACTATTGAATTTCCTTCTCCTGTATCCTATTCTTCTTTAATCCAGAATGGCAGCACAGCTGAAAGGTTTGTTTGAGCAGCGCCCTCAACTGTAAAGGTATAAATATGCATTTCCTTGAGCCAGGCTTACTCATTTTACTTTTGCCATGAAATGGCCTTAACATTTGCTAAAAATAGAACTTTTTTGTTGTTATTAAAAAACAATCAAGCAAGCCCAGCCCAGGTGAAAAAAAAGGTAACCCAAAGTAATGTAAGGCATTACTTTTAATAAAAAGTAACTTAGTAATGCAATTAGTTACTTTTCTAGGGAGTAGTGCAATATTGTAATGTATTACTTTTAAAAATAACTTTCCCAAACACAGGTCATTGTTCATTCAAGTGCGAAGAAGAACGCAATTCTGGCGTGCGTCTTTCTTTCAGGACATTCACAGACAGCGCATTCTCTTTTGTCTTGTCGCGCTTGACTGGATTAAAAGCATTTGCATGAATAAGAGCGTGATCATACTGTATAATGTAATGCTACCCAAAGGATGATGGAAAAAACAGATGCTGCATTAACTGCGTTAAATATTTTTAACGTGTTAAACTGAAAAAAGTTAAATCGCATGCATAACATGTTAACGTTGACAGCACTAATATATATATATATATATATATATATATATATATATATATATATATATATATATATATATATATATATATATATATTATGAGAGCTCCTGTCAGAAAAACCAAACTCATAATGTGCCCTAGGGCTACCCCATGGCACTGCTCTAATCAAGCACAGCTTATGATGTGCAATAAGTGGTTCCTAACTCAGAGAGAGAGAGTAGTAAGCCCATGTTTCGTGTAATGAGACAAAACCAGAATGCTGACCACCCTGCATTAGTAATAGAATCAGCTGTAAAGCAATGCGAGAAAATGCTGTGAAGGCTTAAGGAACATTTCTGAGGGATCTGCAGCTTCGGGCTCTTTTTATATGAATGCAGCAGATTAATAGTTTATTTTCATTGTTTCAAACACACGGGTGAACTGCCAGCTTTGACAGATTTTTTATGTGATGTCATTTAATGATGGAATATTCTTGACCCTGTATCATCTTTGCCTTATGAATGTGAGATATTTATGCGATGGGAGTGAAGTGGGAGAAGTCATTCATGTTATGCAGTTTATTTTTATGTCTCCATTTATCATTGAATATTTTAGATAAAATATCAAACTGTCAGTTTTTAAAGAATCATATTAGTTGGTTTGTTTGATCACATTTTCACACACAGATCAGGCATAACATTATGACCACCGATAGTGAATAACACTGATTATCTCTTCATCACAGAACCTGTTAGTGGGTGGGATATATTAGGCAGCAAGTGAACATTTTGTCCTCAAAGTTGATGTGTTAGAAGCATGAAAAATTGGTAAGTGTAAGAATTTGAGCGAGTTTTACAAGGGCCAAATTGTGATGGCGAGACGACTGGATCAGAGCATCTCCAAAACTGCAGCTCTTTTGGGGTGTTCCTGGTCTGCAGTGGTCAGGATCAATCAAAAGTAGTCCAAGGAAGGAACAGTGGTGAACCGGCGACAGGGTCATGTCTGGCCAAGGCTCATTGATGCACGTGCACTGTAAACCTGAACAGTACTACTAACTTATAAAGATTGAATACACTGCAATTAAAGTCTGTGAACTCATTGATGCAACTTAAAACAAATACATTTGCTGAACAAGGAGATTAGTTTTATTTTTGTTGAGCTCAACATTTCGTTAGAATTGAAATTCGGTTCGATTGGTTCATTTGGTCCAGACCAAAGAAGAAAAAAAAAAACATTTAGTCCTGGTCCAGTTAGCGTTCACATTGGCAATTTTATCACCGAACCAAAAGATACCGAACCTTAAGGCATTTTGAGACGGAACTTACCGAACATCCAAAACGATGCTGTTTGCTGAGGTAAATGCACTCGTTGTGTGTGAGTATCGGTGCGTAGCCTGCATGTGATGGTATTTTGGCCAGCTGGGAACTTGTGAAGAGCTTATAAAATGTGTAAAGTAGTCAAAACACCGCCAGGAATCCATCCGTCACACACACACAAATGATCTGCTGCATGGAGACGTGCGTCTGATGCCTGTGATGGGCAAACTCGCGACTATGACAAGAAAAACTGACATGAGTGAGGATTCTGTCCTTTTTAGGGTCTCGTCTTCCTGTTTTTGGTTCGGTTACATGTCTTTGGTCCGTGTTGCGTTCATATATCATTCGAACCGCACCAGAGTTTGTTTGGAAGTGGACCTAGACCCATCTTTTCAGTGGTCTCGGCAGTGCCGGCCCGAGCCTCTTGGGGGCCCTAAGCAGCATTTGATTTGGGGGCCCACGTGAAGTCACCTGTGGTTGAAGATTATTGACACAAATGTCACACTATAATGTTACATTATAAATGAATACAGTGAGGTTATGTATTAATAGTAATGCAGGACTAATGAGTAGATCTACATTAACACTTCAGCTACTACTATTAACTACTATAGAATCAAGTTTAACTAATCAGTAAGTAATATCAAATTTAGAAGATAGTTCCTTATTAACTAATCAGTAATTACCTAATGATATTACCATCATTAATAACTATTAACTAATGGACAAATTGTAAAGAAGCATGTGTCTGAGATGTAATCAGTCATAATTTTTACTTTGAATATAATCATAAAATGCATCATTAATTACTCAAGTGTTAGCTAGTCACTATGCAGGAACTACTACTGATCACGAACCATTATTTTAAAGTGAAAAACGTGTTTTTCACTTTAAAATAATGGTCCTGATCACTAGTAGTTCTTGAACAAAATGACTAGGTACTTGATTAATTAGCGATGCATTTTATGACGATGTTGAGATTAACTACTAGTGGTCTGCACCATTATTTTAAAGTGAAAAACATGTTTTTCACTTTAAAATAATGGTCCTGATCACTAGTAGTTCCTGCATAGTGACTAGGTAACACTTGAGTAATTAATGATGCATTTTATGACCACACTGAGAGTAAAAAAAGACAATTGCTCACATCTCAAACACTTTAATTTTGTGATTAGTAATTAATTAGTAATTCTTTATAATTTCTCATAGCTACCTATTAGTTATTATTGATGCCAATGTCATTCTCTAATTATTGATTAGCTAATAAGGAACTATCTTTGTCCTAAATTTGATATTACTTACTGATTAGTTAAGCTTGTTTCTATATTAGTTAATAGTAGTAGCTCAAGTGTTAATGTAGATCTACTCATTAGTCCTGCATTACTTCCTGCATAGTTACTTATTAATGACGGACCATTATTCTAAAGTGTTACCGAGGATAGCACTGCTACATCACTCGCCAACATATTAATAAATAAATAATAAAGAAATAAAGAAATATGGCATCCCTTTCAACTTAAACTGATATATATAATCAATACGTGAAATACACCTAGATAAATGTATATTAATAATGCGATTTAACGTTAGCTCTGGTGATGGCTTATATAAGATCATGAGTCATGACTAGCTGCTACCTCAAGTGACATGAGCACAATTTGTGCTGCTGAACAAAACATTCTGTAAATAATTATGCAAACATACCTTTATCTTGCTCTTTTTTCTCCTCCTCTGTCTTTTTTTACTTTCTTTTTTCGGCACTAGAGGGATACATCCTTTTTTGTGACATGGCTTATCATTTATAACATTTATTACAGTGACGGCACTTGCGCGCCGGCGCGAATTGTCAATGCACGCGAAGTGTCTATGACTCAAACGCTAGCAGACACAGCAGCAGTTGTCGGCAAACCAGAATTTTCTTGTCTCGAATTATTTGTTTATTCATTCGTATTCATTCATTTATATCACTTGTTTAAGTTATTTAATTGTAAAAAAAACAAAACACGATTGGGGGGCCCCCTATTGGCCAGGGGGCCCCAAGCAGCCGCTTAATTCGCTTATGCCTCGGGCCGGCCCTGGGTCTTGGTCCGCTTGCTTGGTGCGCACCAGGGTTCGGATGGCAGCATTCACATGTTCAAATGAACCACACTTACAGAGCAATCGCACCAGGGTTCATTTTGATCGAACCAAACATGACAAGTGTGAACGCACCCTAAATGTTTTTTTTTTTCTTCTTTGGTCCGGACCAAATGAACCAAACGAACCGAACTACAAGTGTGAACACACCCTTACATTGTCTGAATCAGCCAACTAAGTTTGCTCAGTGTGTTCCACACCGTCGCCTGAAGTTGGTCCTCGTCTGCATTTTTTTCGACCTATTAAATATGTTGAATCGGCATCAGACCTCATCGGTCAGTCGGGCCATCTGATCATTCTGATTGCTGGTATGGAAAGGTGTTTCTTCTTACATAGGCGCAGAACGGACGTGTTACTTGGCTGTCGGGTGTCGAGCGTCGGTTTGGTGTGTCAGGGCAACTTTTGACCCAGACGCTGCCGATGTGAGCCAACCCCGCAGTCTGCCGATGTTGGCTTGGTGTTTTCCGGGCTTTACACAGGGGTGTCCAAACTCAGTCCTGGAGGGCCACTGTCCTGCAGAGTTTAGCTCCAACTTACCACAACACACCAGCCTAGAAGTTTCCTGTATGCCTAAACCTTGAATAGCTGGTTCAGGTGCATTTAATTGGGGTTGGAGCTAAACTCTGCAGGACAGTGGCCCTCCAGTAGCAGGATTGGACACCCCTGGTCTTATTTGTTGCAGGTGCTGAGAGTGCGAGATGGTGGACCAGATGACTGAAGCGGATTGAAGATTGAAGATGGGTGAAGAGGATCGCACATGGTAAGTGTCATTCGGATAAGTAGTCAGGTATGTGGTTCACATATGAACAACAAGACCAGACAATGGTGAACTGAAGTGAGTTGGCTTAAGTAGTGCGTGGTGATGAGTGGTGACAGGTGTTGGTGATTAGTGGGTGGATTGTGGAGGTTTGGTGCTGTGGATGTTGTTGACAGTTACGTGTTTTGTTCTGAATATTGTTTGAATTAGCAATCATTTTATTTATCTGTTTGTTTGTGTATTTATATATTTATTTACTTAACTTTACCTCTATCCTCAGTTGCACTTCTAATCCTATTAGTCATTTGCTCTAACAACAGTATAACAAAAGACTGTCTTTAATAACATCATCTGCTTAGAAGTGACAATTTTTGTTGAGAAAAGAGACAAACTGTACTTAGAAATTATGTGTTTTATGTTATTAGTAGGCTTGTCTCATACTTTCTGTGCACTTTGATAAAATCAGTATGATAATCTATGAATAAAAAAATGAAAATTAAATTAAAATTCGACAGCCTTATGTTATATATATATATATATATATATATATATATATATATATATATATATATATATATATATATATATATATATATATATATAATATATATATATGTAATATATATACACACAGCTATGGAAAAAATTAAGAGACCACTCCAAGTAATGTTAAGTGGTCTCTTAATTTTTTCCATAGCTGTGTGTATATATATTACATATATATATATTACATATATATATATATATATATATATATATATATATATATATATATATATATATATATTATATATATATATATATATATATATGTAATATATATATATGTAATATATATACACACAGCTATGGAAAAAATTAAGAGACCACTCCAAGTAATGTTAAGTGGTCTCTTAATTTTTTCCATAGCTGTATCGTGAAAATAATTTAACACATATTTAATGCAAAAAAAAAAAAATGACAGAAGCATGTGAAATTGCGTCATAACGTAATTTACATCACACATTTAAATGATCTTAAAGTCCATGCTGGTTATATCAGAGATGGCAGAGAGAATGTTTCATTCTAGCGTCTGTTTCGCTTTAAAACACAAACTGGGATATTCCGTATCTGAAGAGCGCGAGCCCTCCCGCATCGCGCTGTTCCTGTCTGAACGGAATGTTGGAAAATCCCACTGCTGTATGGCCAGATGATATGAAAACTATGTTTCTCGGCTGGATAAAGCAAACCAGTTTCTTGATATCAAAGTTTTGATGGATGAGGATTG
The DNA here is from genome assembly GCF_024489055.1 of Chanodichthys erythropterus. Taxonomy (NCBI): domain Eukaryota; kingdom Metazoa; phylum Chordata; class Actinopteri; order Cypriniformes; family Xenocyprididae; genus Chanodichthys; species Chanodichthys erythropterus. The sequence goes on along the minus strand of NC_090221.1, from coordinate 16,143,553 downwards.
CAATCAAAGCAAAGATGATTGTGTTGACATACATGAGTCGTACAGTAAGCATGCGTGCGTGAGTTATATTGATGCGCAAACAAATCATGTATGAGCGCGCTCTCGACGCAATGATCACACATTGTATTTAGCTATGCACAGACACATTTCAGTACATTCACGTTGTTTTCATACACATTCATGATAATGTTTGGATTTGTCCTGTGTATGTTGCTGTGTACTTTAGTATATGCAGGTCAAGGCGGTTGGTTTAGGGTTTTTTTTTTTTTTTTGGCATCTCCATGTGGTCCTGTTCAGTATCACAACTTGTCTAAAATGTAAACAAGCTCTTTGCTGTCGCACATACTATACACTGTGAATTCTGAAACGTTTTTTTTTTTTTTTTTTTTTTTTTTTTTTTTGCTGCAATTTTTTTTTAATGGGTGCTTTGGTGTACATAAATGTATGAATTATATGAAAAACATATTTGGTTATTTGGTGTCCTTTTTTTGGAAAGACATCTAAATTTACCTTGAAAAAATAGGCAATGATGGCAAAAAGATGTATTAAACAAGATAAATGTGATAGAGAGAGAGAGAGAGAGAGAGAGAGAGAGAGAGAGAGAGAGAGATGGAGATGGTGCTCTGTCTTTGGTGGCACTTTAGAAGAGAATATCGATGAATGTTCACCCCAGGCTTCCTCTTTAAGAATCATTCTCTGCTGAAAATGTCATGAAATGGAACTGAGAGTTTATAAAGCTAAAAATCAATAGTGAATTATTACAAAGAACCAACAAGAACTGGCTAGAGTAGATATCTCTTCTGTGATACAAACCTGAAATATTTTTTCAGTGAGTCCTGAGAGAGAGAGAAAAGTGGAGACATTAAAAAAGGCCACTGGGTTCACATTCTGTCAACCCTGTGTCGCAAAGATTTTTTCTTTGTTGTGTATACTTTAAGGCTGCATCCGAAAACCTAAACAGCTGACTTGTTGCCTCGCTGCCTTGTCAGGTAATGACTTGTAAGGAAGCATTTGTGCATGAAGGCACCTCACGAAACAGACAGATTTCGGACAGACTTCAGAGGCAGCGTAACAGTTTAATGATCTACTGCAAAATAGCGCAAAAAAATGACATCGAAAGTGGAAAACGGTGGACAAAAACGTACATTTAAACACAAACTGACAGCAAATAGAACTTTCGTACGCCATCTTTATTTTTCTAGCTCAACTGTCACAGAATAGAATGCACAGGATTGTGGGATATCAAAGGCAGCGAAGGATACATCTATGCTGCTTTCAAAAATCGATCAGTTGAAGGTATCTCAGTAAACAGGAAGTGAAGTTAACATTGTATTCGGACATGCCTGAGTAAATGATGACCAAATTTTCATCTTTGGGTTACAATCTCTTTAGTTAAAGTTGCATTGGCTTAGTAATTGTAAACTAATAAGATACACTAGCAAAATGGTTTAAATGGTGCGTGGCTAAATTATATCTCCCTTTGATTTACTCATTATCTTTCTGAAGCTTTGTTCAGATTTTTTTTTTTTTCTTATTTGAAAGTGTTTTCACTGCTTGTAAAAATCAGTTAAATATCTTTAATTTGGACCATTTCAGGAGGTTTGCCATTGCCACTGTGTGAGAAAAAAGGCCAATAATTATTGAACAAAAAAAAAAAAAATCTGATAACAGTATCTATAAACACATGCTGATCAGAAGGATTCACAGAGCAAGTTACTCAAGGGAGTGGGAATAATTTACTTTCAATTAACAGCAATTATAGATAAAATGCACAAATAAATTAATTAATTGGAATAATGATAATGCTGTTTAATTAATATGTAAATAAGCTTGTGGTCAGGGTATTAATGTGTGTGTGTGTAACAGCAGACATAACATAACTTTCTAAATGGTTGCCAGAAGAGCTATTTACCGTAAAGAAAATATTCTCATATAGTGTTTTCAGCAATATACTGCACATCAATTTTAGGAAGCTCCAAACTATAAATCCTGCTACAGTAGCAAAGTCTAAAGTTCAGTGGATATTGTTGTGGTATTAGACTAGATTTGTTGGAAACCACAAATGGAAGACTGGGGCTCTGAAATGTGCTTAATGGAAGATTTGGAGGATTTAGGCTAGGTTGTTGTATATCCTGGGCCCTACTGATACTCTGACCATTTATGGCCAGTCTGAATATAGCATTTACAGATAAGAAGAAATGTCAAACTAGAGCGTATTTAGAACACTAAACTGTCTTACTGTGAATAACTGTTTTATTCTAGAAGAATTTGGACGATCCAGTTGGATTTGCAGGTCCAAATGGCGCTGCTGTACACCAGTGTTGTTGTTATTAAAACAAAAACTAATTGGTTTCATTATTTGAAACTAACAATATTAAACAATTTTAACAATTAAAAAAAAAAAAAAAACTATTCTTAATAACTAACATTAACAAAGGTTAATAAATGCTGTAAAAATTGTATTGCTCATTGTTAGTTCATGTTAGTTAAAGGGGAAATACCATGAAAATACGACTTTTTCCATGTTTAAGTGCTATAATTGGGTCCCCGGTGCATTTACCAACCCAGAGAATGTGACAAAGGACGACCCAGAACTTTGTTTTGGTAAGCCTTTCTCTGCATATGTGAAAAAATGAGCCGCTCAGATTTCGCTCCCCTTGTGACGTAGGAAGGGTATCTTATTATAATATTACCGCCCCTTAATCTGCAAGTTTCCACCCATGGCAATGTTGGATTTGCACATAAGATTAACATGACGGCACATGTTAGTCAATGAGTTGAACTCTACAACTTCACAGCAACTACATAAATTTATCCACTAACCATAGAGTCTGTCCATCAGTATCCGATCCTGTTTTCTTCAGTTTTGTTGTATTTGAGCACCTGAAGCAAGAGCTGTTAAAGCTCTGCCCACTTTGGGAAAGCGGGCTGGGAGCAGCAGCTCATTTGCATTTAAAGGGACACTCACAAAAATGTTTTTTAGGTGCCCTAGAATTAAAAATTGAATTTACCTTGGCATAGTTAAATAACAAGAGTTCAGTACATGGAAAAGACATACAGTGAGTCTCAAACTCCGTTGTTTCCTCCTTCTTATATAAATCTCATTTGTTTAAAAGACCGCCGAAGAACAGGCGAATTTCAACATAACACCGAATGTTATGTAACAGTCGGGATCATTAATATGTACACCCCCAATATTTGCATATGCCAGCTCATTTTCAAGGCATTAGACAAGCCAGCCAGTATTAATGTCTGGATGTGCACAGCTGAATAATCAGACTAGGTAAGCAAGCAAGGACAATAGCGAAAAATGGCAGATGGAGCAATAATAACTGACATGATCCATGATATCATGATATTTTTAGTGATATTTGTAAATTGTGTATTCACGGAGACAAGACTGTCATTATGTTCATTTTTTAAACACTTGCAGTCTGTATAATTCATAAACACATCTTCATTCTTTATAAATCTCTCTAACAGTATGTAATGTTCGCTTTAGCCACGGAGCACTATCAAACTCATTCAGAATCAAATGTAAACATCCAAATAAATACCATACTTACGCGATTAGACATGCTGCATGACGAACACTTTGTAAAGATCTATTTTGAGGGTTATATTAGCTGTGTAAACTTTGTTTATGCTGTTTAAGGCAAGCACGAGCTCCGGGGGCGGAGAGCACAAGAATTTAAAGGGGCCACACAGCCTGAATCGGCGCATATTTAATGATGCCCCAAAATAGGCAGTTAAAAAAAATGAATAAAAAAAATGTATGGGATATTTCGAGCTGAAACTTCACAGACACATTCAGGGGACACCTTAGACTTATATTACATCTTGTAAAAAGACGTTCTACGGCACCTTTAATGTATTATTAAATCACTTCGTACTGGATCCTGAGTACCTTCAACTTCCTCCGTCTTCATCTTGTGACAAAAATAACATTTGTGTTTTTCAGGTATTAAAGGGATAGTTCACCCAAAAAGAAAATAAAATTAATTTCATCATTTCATTCACCACATCTTTTACTCAACCTCATGATATTTACATTCACATTTAATCATTTAGCAGATGCTTTTATCCAAAGCATTCCAAATGAGGAGAACGATAAAAGCAATCAAACCAGCAATAGGGCAACAATATGTAAGTGCTGTGACTAGTCCCAGAGAGTCTATCACAGTACACATAGCAAGATAAAAAATAAATAGATATACAGAATAGAATAGTAAGTGTTAAATGCATCTCTCTCCAGTAACCACTTACGATTAGCACACACAAATGTACTTTAATTACAATGTCGCTAGGAGGTTTTGAGGCTAGGCTATTAGTTGAGTACTTGTATATTAATATTAAAAATACAATTCAGTTGTGTGTGCTTCACATATGTTTTCATATTTCAGTGTTTATTCATTTAGAAGATGCTTTTATCCAAAGTGAATTATCTTTGTCACTGCATATGGCATACTGAATATGTTATTATGTTTTGGATTTCTGAATTTTTCAACCGGCTGCATCAGGACTGATCAGTGTTTTTTCTGTGGTTCCATGCATTTCTGACTACATCTAAATGTGGTTTGAGACATTAGGTGTAAATGGGGTCAATGTCACATTTATAATATATTTCCAACAGACCTGACAGCATCAATGCCTTCAGTTCTTCAGTTCAGTGTCTCTTTTTTATGTACTGCCGCAATGATCCCAGCTGCATTAAACCCATTGAGTTAAGAAAACCCTTGATGAGTAAACCTTGGAAACTTTGCATTGAAATGGCATTCAGCTCATCATTTCAGGACAGAACTTCAATCTTCCCTTTTTAACTGTTCTGAATTCATGTTCTTTATTCTGAAGAAAGACAAGCTCCTGCACTCTGTATACAGAAAATGACAGACAAATGCTAGAGCGCTCAGGCATTCATTTTCAGCATAGCTTACATCAGCAATCGCAAGTGACAGATGTAACGCTGGGCCTGAAGAACACCCACCGACAATGACACATGGACTCAATAACAAACCTAATAAACTGTCACAAAGACTGCAGCTCGAGAATAATGCAGTTACATCAGAGGGATTATGTTTATTCACATAATACATCAAAATCCCTTGCAATCACTCACTGAATACCTTTAGTGTTACTCAATTGAAAGAGCAAGGTGTTGTTGGGATTCAACTGTGAATTAGGGTTGTGTTATGCCGGGTTTAAACTACCCGATTTTTTTGTCGGTCACGATGGTCACTGTGTTAGATTATATACGATTTTGACTCCTAAAGTCTTGATAAAAAACATGTACACATTCCTTGCTACCCGACCATTCATCGCGTGCCGTCTTTGACCGTATGCGTGCTATCATCGAGAAGGCGAGACTATGGACTGACAGAAGGTGCCGTGAGTATAAACAAACAATGGATAGCAGTGTGTTTTGCTCTGTCTTGTCATCAGAAAAGCCCAAAAGTGGACACATATCTGGATTGCATGGATATTTGGATTTTCTCCAAAGAGAACTGAGGTAACATATGTTTTATTTACCCTTTTTCACTCTGTCATGGCAACTTAGTTCCTCGAGGAAACATTATGCAGGAGTATTGTTGCCATAGCTCCACAAACATTTCCTCCATTGGCCAGTGTCATACATATGATGGAACCAAGCGGCAACCTCCCCCAGTTTCTCTTGAAGGATACACGTGAAAATAAGCACAACACTTACGTAAACAATGGAGCTGCGTCAGATGATTCAGACTGAAACGAGAAAAAAAAAATCAGGTTGTAAGAATAACATAGATTTGTCTGTAAGATGAAACATCAGTGTTACTGCGTGAAGCGCTGAGAACAGAGTAACGTTAACCGTTTGCTCATGAGAAGTTTAACATTTCAAGATCAAACCATTCATGACAAAGTAGAAACGCGAACGAAAAGCTCCAGAAAAGAGTGACTTACCGTATTCTCAGCCAAACAATCGTTTATCCGTCTTCTCGACACAGGCACAAACGTTTTGATTAATCAGGCGGAAAATGACATCTCCGTCTTGTCAGCAGCGGTGTCCAGTCATCCTGCGTCTCAGGCAAACTGACGCTTCAAAAGATTAAAACTGCACACTATATCCACTCAAACATCGTTTAAAGGTGCCCTAGATTGTTTTTTTACAAGATGTAATATAAGTCCTAGGTGTCCCCTGAATGTGTCTGTGAAGTTTCAGCTCAAAATACCCCATAGATTTTTTTTAATTAATTTTTTTAACTGCCTATTTTGGCGCATCATTAACTATGCACTGATTTTTTTCAGCACGGCCCCTTTAAGAGATGCGCTTCCTCTGCCACACGAGCTGTCGACTATATTACAGCGCATTTACAAAGTTCACACAGCTAATATAACCCTCAAATGGATCTTTACAAGATGTTCGTCATGCATGCTGTATGCATGCTTCGAATTATGTGAGTAAAGTATTTATTTAGATGGTTACGTTTGATTCTGTGTGAGTTTGAGGCTATATGCTCTGTGGCTAAAGCTAACATTACACACTGTTGGAGAGATTTATAAAGAATGAAGTTGTGTTTATGCATTTTACAGACTACAAGTGTTTAAAAATGAAAATAGCGACAGCTCTTGTCTACTTAAATACAGTAAGAAACGATGGTAACTTTAACCACATTTAACAGTACATTAGCAACATGCTAATGAAACATTTAGAAAGACAATTTACAAATATCACTAAAAATATCATGCTATCATGGATCATGTCAGTTATTATTGCTCCATCTGCCATTTTTCGCTGTTGTTCTTGCTTGCTTACCTTGTCTGTGCACAGATCCAGCTGTTAATACTGCCTTTCCTTGCCTAATGCGTCGAATGGGCTGGCATTATGCAAATATTGGGGTCATACATATTAATGATCCCGACTGTTACGTAACAGTCGGTGTTATGTTGAGATCCGAGTGTTTTCCAGAAGTCTTTTAAACAAATGAGATTTACATAAGAAGGAGGAAACAATGGGGTTTGAAACTCAATGTATGTCTTTTCCATGTACTGAACTCTTGTTATTCAACTATGCCGAGGTAAATTTAAATTCTGATTCGAGGGCACCTTTAATGATAACATTAAACCATGAAGAGTCGACGTGAAACACTAAAAGCGCTGGGAGAGAAGCTAAAATGTATGCCTGGCCTAGAAATTTGAAATGAGCGTGAAAAAAAAAAAAATCTATCCCATAATGCAATGCTTCTACAGTATTATACTGTATTACGAGTGAAACGGGCTAAAAACAAATATTAAGAATGTTACTGTTTATTGAAAATACAGTATAATACTATGAGAAATTAGCTGTAAATTTACAGCGCAGTTTTACAGTGGTGACTTAAACTGCAATTCATCGACTGGCCGCTAGGGACAGGCTCTAAAGGAGAGCAGAATCTCAATGACCCCCATGTTAAAGTGCTCAACTTTACAGTAAAAAAAAAAATTAAATAAAAAAAGACGCCCCTCAAGACACCACAAACTCTGTCAGCACTGCTATTATAACTAAAACTGCTGCACTATTTTGAAAAAATATTATACTTTGGACACGGACTAAGTAAACTAGTGTACTAGTTTGACTAGTCCTTATTTTAACTGCCAATTAGGTGAATAGGAATGCTAACAGATCACTTTCTCCAGGGATTATAGCTCTTCTTGGTGCCAGTTTCTATCGAATAGTGTGGTCTGTTAGGTCTTAGATTTGACAGACAGAAATTGAATGTACTTTAAAAACATCAAACATGGTTATAAGTAAGAATTTTAACATCTGATTGGAACATGAGACTCTAACAGTAATTTTCTTTAAAGGTGCCCTAGAACCCTATTTCACAAGGTGTAATATAAGTCTAAGGTGTCCCCAGAATGTGTCTGTGAAGTTTCAGCTCAAAATACCCCATAGATTTTTATTATACGTTTTAACTGCCTATTTTGGGGCGTAATTAAAAATGCGCCGATTCTGTGTGTGTCCCCTTTAAATGCTTGTGATCCCCAACCCCAGGCTCGCAACTCTATAATACATTGCATAAACAAAGTTAAAACAGCTAATATAACCCTAAAAATGGATCTTTACAAAGTGTTCGTGATGCAGCATATCAGATCATGTATGTATGGTATTTATTTTGTGGATGTTTACATTTGATTCTGAATGAGTTTAACAGTATGCTGTAGCTAGCGGGGCTAAAGCTACACTGTTGGAGAGATTTATAAAGAATGAAGTTGTGTTTATGAATTATACAGACTGCAAGTGTTTAAAAATGAAAATAGCTACGGCTCTTGTCTCCGTGAATACAGTAAGAAACAATGGTAACTTTAACCACATTTAACAGAACATTAGCAACATGCTAACAAAACATTTAAAAAGACAATTTATAAATATATCATGGATCATGAACAGTTACTATTGATCCATCTGCCATTTTCGCCATTGTCCTTGCTTGCTTTACAATACCTGCAAAACGTCTGACGATTCGGCTGTGCAGTTCCAGACTTTAATACTGGCTTGTCTAATGCATGGGCTGGCATATGCAAATGTTGGGGCCGTGCATATTAATGATCCTGACTGTTGCATCACAGTCGGTGTTATGTTGAGATTCGCCTGTTTTTCAGTCTTTTGCACAAATCAAATTTACATAAAAGGGGGAAACAATGGTGTTTGAGACTCACTGTATGTCATTTCCATGTACAGAACTTTAAATTTAAATTTAAATTTTAAATTCTAGGGCACCTTTAAAGCAATTTATGTTGTTAAACCACTATTCCAAGACTTCAGAAAGTGTCAAAACATATTTTATGGCATAAAACCTGTATTTGTAAATTATGGCATGAAGTTATTGCAGAAACATTGTTGTACTTTGATGATGGTTCAAAACAATACACTCAGTGGCTCAGAGGAATATTGCTTCATTGTTTCATTCAACGTGTGAATGCACATCAAAGTTTCTGACTATCTCAAAGAGGGAAAAGAAGAACAAGGGATTGGAAACGTTTCCAATTATTTCTTGCAGAAATTAATCTATCAGTCCGTGGTGAGCTGCCCTTGGACTGGAGACTGCAGAAGAGCAAACTGACTATTATTCCTGGTAGTTCCTCTGGAGATGCACTCCTCCTCCTCCTCCTCCTCCTCCCACCCTGCTTTAATTCTGTGGCTGATGAGCACTGGTATCACTGAGATGTGTTTAGTGCAAGCCCCAGCGTGGCTGAGGGGAAGCTAGTGAAAGACACAGTCTGAGATAAAGCTGAAGAACAGAGGCTCTAGGCTCTGGAGACAGAAGATCAAGACAGAAAGGTGGAGTGGAGGCTGAAGCAAAGAATCACTTCCTCTCTCCCTAGTTTAAATTGTGGTGATTATGATGAAGTAGTTCTGACTCACTCGGTGCTATAGGTGAAAAGACATCACCGAAGAGGGAAAAAAAACAAAAAACAAATAATAATAAAAATGACATCAGTATAGGATGTGTTGGTCTATTGGTATAGTTTTTATATATAAAAAAAATATATTTATATAAATGTATGTAAAAAAAAAAATTTTGGTGTCAGATTTTATTTATAGAAACTAATACTTTTACTCAGCAAGGATACAATCAAATTGATCAAAAGTGCTAGTAAAGACATTTGCATTGTTGCAAAGATTTCTATTTTAAATAAATTTAGAAAAAAAAAAAGCAATACCATTAAACGTGTTGTGAATGTTCTTTCTCTGTGAGTGTCACAGGTCAAAATTAAGTTGTGTAGAGTAGGTGTATGTGTATGAAAACAAGAGTGGCAAAGCAATCAAAGGGCACTTGTGATAAAAACAAACATTAATATTTGAAGCTGTGAATTGGGTAAACATCAGCAGAATAGGTAATACAGAATGACAGAAAATGGAGCATTACAAAAATAGTAAACTTAATGCAATCAAATCAGCGCACATCAAAAGACTTTCAAATATTTGTTATTAAACTGTAGCAGAGATGAATTCAAGAGGAGCACTTTTGAGAGGGATTGTGGGTTTTTTGCTGAGTCATTCGGTTGTAATGAGAGGAAAACTTTTATCTCATAATTTGTTTACTAGGTTTGCTTTCAAACGAGATAGTGGAGAGGTTGTGCAGCATAGAAACATGCTGGCCCATGCATAAACATGCATGCCTTGTCAACATTTGTTTATGGCAATTGATTAGTCTAGTTGCAGTATATTGACATTAGTAGACCTATTTCACCATTTGATTGTATTTTTGTTTTTGTGCATATTTCACCATTGTAGATGTAGACAATATAATATTTGCTGCTCTAATATTTTTTTTTTTTTCAAATGATTAAACAAGATGAGGAGTATGTCACAGTTGTGACACATTTAAAGGGATAGTTCACCCAAAAATGAAAATTTGATGTTTATCTGCTTACCCCCAGTGCATCCAAGATGTAGATTACTTTTATTCTTCAGTAGAACACAAATGATGATTTTTAACGCCAACCGTTGCCGTCTGTCAGCTGAATAATGGGAGTGAATGGGAACTTGGATCAATAAGAGTCGAAAAACCTTGCATAGACAAATCCAAATTAAACCCTGCGGCTCGTGACGACACATTGATGTCCTAAGACACGAAACGATTGGTTTGTGCGAGAAACTGAACATTATTTATATCATTTTTTTTTAACTCTAATACACCACTATGTCATGTTCAGCACTCGGTTAGTGAGGTCTGATCGCGCTGAGGTACCAGAACAGTTTTAGCAAGGCTGCACTGTATTTGCATGACTTTAATGGGGGAAAAAATGCATTTTTTTTTTTTTTTCATAAAAACAACACTTGCTTCATTTGCTGTTTGCATTTAACAGTGACATCACATTTAATCACTCGCCTGCTGTTAGGAAAAGCTGTTTCACAAAATTGGAATAGTTGCATTATTTTGAAACAATTTGACATGAAAATGTAAGGTTTAACACACATCTCAACAGCACAATATCTCTATCCAAGAAATTGACACATGGTATGAAAATTTTCATCTGGTGCATTACCTTATATTCTGTAAAGGTTAAAGGATTAGTTCACTTAAGAATTAAAATTTCCTGATAATTTACTCATCCCTATGTCATCCAAGATGTTTATGTCCTTCTCTCTTCAGTTGAAAAGAAATTAAGTTTTTTGATGAAAACATTCCAGGATTCTTCTCCATATAGTGGACTTCAACAGCTACCAATGGTTTAAAGGTCCAAGTTGCAGTTTCAATGCAGCTTCAAATGGCTCTACACGATCCCAGACGAGGAATAATGGTCTTATCTAGTGAAACAGTCAGTCATTTTATAAAAAAAAAAAAAAAAAAAAAAAAAAACACGCATTATGTAATCACGCTGAAAAAGGTCACACATGATGTAAGCATTTTCTTCTCCAACTTCAAAATCGTACGGCATGACCTTTCCAGTATTTTTTTTTTTTTTTTTTTTTTAAAATGACCAATCATTTCATTAGTTAAGACCATTATTCCTCAGCTGGGATCATGTAGAGCCATTTGAAGCTGCATTTAAACTGCTATTTGGACCTTCAACCCATTGGTAGCCATTTAAGTCCACTATATGGAATGTTTTCCTCAAAAATCTTAATTTCTTTTCGACTGAAGAAAGAAAGACATAAACATCTTGGGTGACAAAGGGATGAATAAATTATCAGGAAATTTTAATTCTGAAGTGAACTAATCCTTTAATATGGTTTTTCGCAATTAATTCTTATGTAAAGTAGAGAACAATGCAATTAGTATTTGGAAAGTGTCATTCACTGTGTCTACCAAAATGTGCCTGGAGCAACAATAAATATTCCTATGTAGTTTCCACTTTGAACTTTTTAAAGAATTATGTGGTGTGGTTCAGTTTTTTTCCACAATATATATATATATATATATTTTTTTTTGTATTATATTATAATATATTATAAGAATATATGTTATAAAAATCTTTCTTTAGTTAATGCAGGTATCACCAACTAACAATGTTAATGAATTATATCTTATTGTAAAGTGTTCCCAAAATTTCAGTCACTCACACATAGACCATCATTACAGAAGAGTTAGTAGAATGTTACCAAATTCAGCATATGAAAACAAAAGCTGCCCTTTAATAAAAAGAGAAAAATCAATATTTCTCTCATTAGTCTTGAGGTTGTCAGGCATAGCAACTGTATGCTCTCAAATAATTCAGACAAATCGATGATGTGGACCGAGTCTTTCTATTCTAACTAGAGCATTTGGCTCCTTTCATGTGTTCTTTCTCCATATATAAGGCATTCATCTCTTCTTGGGAGATAAAGAGTAAGGCAGCAATGAATGACATTTGGTTGTTTAACTTAGTCAGACATTATTTTGACATGCATTTCTGCCTCACGGATGAGTGCGTAACTGGTAATGAAACTATTTTTTATAAGAAGACAGACATCTTTATCTTGGCTTTTGCAAGAAATTATCGAGCTAAATGTATTTTATGAGACCTTATGAAACATTTTAATGAAAAATGCAGTACTTTAATATGTTTCCAAATATTTTGAAAGGGCCTCAGTCACGCTTGTATTTGATTCAGTGACATCTTTGAAAGTGCTATGAATTCACCCTCTCTGCTTTCTACTAACACTGGGTATAATATTCTGTGAAACAAATTTTATGAAGAGCTTATGTCTTATTGAACCAGTAACTCTGATAGCATAAATGAGAGGTCATTGAACTAAAGAAAGTCTTTTACTCAGAGTAACTGAGCAGAAGATAAAGCAAAGTAGACAGATAAGATATGAATGCCAGTGATGGATGTGGAAAATTGCTTTTGCTATCTTTTAGAGTGTGATTTCTCTAGGTCAAAATAAAATGAAAAGAGCTTAGTGTTGTTTCATGTGGAAGAAATCAAGGTTTACTGTTCCTAACTTTATTCATCTATTCACATTTCACAATCAGGCAAAAAAAACTGCCTGATTGTCTGATCCTCAGTGATGTAACTGACATGAGTGAATAAAATAAAAAGATAAAGATAGCCATCTAATAAAGCAAACATCTGTCATGACTTATGACTTGTTCATCTGACAACATTCCTCCATCCAGAATAACATGTGGTTAAACATAAGGAATATTCTTTGCCACTCAAATTATGTTTTTTTTGTTGTTGTTGTTGTTGTTTTGTTTTGTTTTTTTATATACAATGTTTTTATTAGTAAGTCAATAAATCATTAGTTCAAATGGTTCATTCAAAACATTGCTCGTTCATTAGCGAAACAAAACAAGTGTCTTTATTTAAGTGTCTATAAGTCATTGAATCATTTACTCAACTGATTAATTAAAATAGTATGAACTTTGTATATTTTGAAAAACATATAAAGTCTAAATGACTTTTTAGAAAATCTTGATAACTCTTGTAGAATTGGTAGTGAGAGTATGTAAACAGTTTTCTACATTGTTATTATTATTTGTCATTGTTTATTAATTTTGGTTGTAGACTATCTACGCTTTGTCTTCATAATGGATGACAAAAAAAAAATCATTTAGGAATGAAGCAACACTATTGTGTGTTGCTCGGAGACCTGCAACAGTTCTGTTTTGGCTTTGTTTGGAAATATGTTGGCGGAGCAGAAATTGATAAAGTAACAATCATGCTGTTTTGAATGTTAGCACAGCTGTGATTAGTCATTTAAAGGGATGAGCCCTTCAATATGTAATGCAAAACTTTATGTTGCAGTAGGAAATACGGGTTTTAGTACAGTTGTGTACTGAAGGTGTGACATTCCTTACCAAAATTGAGTTGTTACAATTCAGCTGTTGGGATGGCACCTTAATAGAGGAGAATGATTCTCTCAAAACATGCAATACCTACTGTACCCTGCTAAAATCCAGCATGATCTATCTATCTCAGTGAGAACATAATCCTTTCTTCTCTTCCCATCTATCTCCCAAAAGGATTTAGTTTATGACAACGCATCTGGAGCCTCTGTCTTCAGAACCGTAACCCTAGGGGAGGAAGACCGCCTGCTGCTTCCTGTTGCTGAATCTGATGCTTTGTTACTTTGCTCTTTTGTGTGTTTATGTTTAATCTACCATTTCAGCCAGTAATCCTGTTTTTAAAGGTATTTTAAAAATCACCTGAGGTTTTGTTTTTCATCAGTCGTTCCATTAGAAATACAGATTTTTGTATCGTCTATTTTGTGAAAGAGTAAATGTTCTGATGGTTTGAAACAGCTCTTCAGAAACTAAGGTGCTGCTCAGTGGGCTGAACGATTCCCATGTTTCTCACTTAAGGGACGTGTTCCAAATGTCATGTTCCCTCTTGTATCCCTCTGAAGAACAAAAATGTTCAATTCAGGTATGATGAGCACAATGAATAATACAAGGGAACTAGGAGCCATTAGATGGGGCACTGTTATTTTGCCTGGGGTTAAAAGCGTGTATGCCTTAAAGGTTACTGCGTAGTGACGTAAAACAGAGCAGATAACATTCAGAATTGATCCACATTCGCTCAAAGCTAGCACCGTTCACACATTGCAAATTAATGTAGCAGTGATAATGGCCTCGTAACGTTGTTAGTAATACAATTATAGGCTCATAAAATGAAGCTCAATAAACTAGAAGCCTATAGTCTTTAGTGAAGATGTTGTCAGATTTAAATTATCAATTAAAACCAGCTTGTTATGTTTAAAGCTCAGTGATCATTTTTACTTGTGTGAAATTTTGGCATGAACACAAATACCCATTGATTAGCTCTTGTAATGATGCATTGTATTTCTGAATTGTGTTCTGTGTCCTCTTTCTTTTGTTCAGCAGCAAATTTGCCTGCAGTCTGCGAGGGAAATGTTTCTCCCTTCAGTTGCCTCAGCTGTACATCTGCATGCTGACGTTTGATCTCACTGTAAGTCACCCGCATTGGAAACGGTTGATTTTGAACAAAGAACTTTTTCTTTTTAATTCCCCCACACTGACAATAATTCTAAAGCAGTAGTCAAGGCAACATGGAGTAATAGGAGAGGCAGATAGGGACACAGCCGCTTACAGGCATAAGAATTCAAACTCTAACCACAGTTGTTCTGCCTCAATCCCAGCTCATTATCTACAACTAGTAGGCCCATGTAGGAGGAAGAGGCATGGACTTCTGGGACAGAGAAAGAGGGAGGAAGTGAAGGGGAAGAGAGATACTTTGGCCTGACAAGTTTGAAGTACTGTTTGTAATTGTTTTCACAGCCTAGAGGAGGGCTGTGTCAATGTCGAGCAAAAATGATGACAATGCAAAAGATAAGTGATAGGTGGACCAGGGTATAGAGAGAATGAAAGCTGTATGAAGGATCATTTTAGCAACCTCAGCAATGTTTACTTAATTCTAAAGTGCAAAAGTGCACTTTAAAAAAACTTATTTTTTAGGAGAGATAAATAGTCAAATCTTTATTTCTTATTTCTGTTCTATTTCTGTACACACACACATATATATATATATATATATATATATATATATATATATATATATATATATATATATATATATATATATATATATATATATATATATATACACAGTGGTGTGAAAAAGTGCTTGCCCCCTTTCCTGATTTTTTTTTTTTTGGCATGTTTGTCACACTTTAATGTTTCAGATCATCAAACAAATTTAAATATTAATCAAAGATAACACAAGTAAACACAACATGCAGTTTTTAAATGAAGGTTTTTATTATGAAGGGAAAACAAAATCCAAACCCACATGACCCTGAGTGAAAAAGTGCTTGCCCCCTAAACCTAATAACTGGTTGGGCCACCCTTAGCAGCAACAACTGCAATCACAATCAAGTGTTTGCGATAACTTGCAATGAGTCTGTTACAGCGCTGTGGAGGAATTTTGGCCCACTCATCTTTGCAGAATTGTTGTAATTCAGCCACATTGAAGGGTTTTCAAGTGTGAACCGCCTTTTTAAGGTCATGCCACAGTATCTCAATAGGACTGAGGTCAGGATTTTGACTAGGCCACTCCAAAGTTTTCATTTTGTTTTTCTTTAGCCATTCAGGGGTGGAATTGCTGGTGTGTTTTTGATCATTTTCCTGCTGCAGAACCCAATTTCACTTCAGCTTGAGGTCAAGAACAGATGGCTGTACATTGTCCTTCAGGATTTTTTGGTAGACATCAGAATTCATGGTTCCATTTATCACAGCAAGTCTTCTAGGTCCTGAAGCAGCAAAACAGCCCCAAACCATTACACTACCATATTTTACTGTTGGTATGATGTTCTTTTTCTGAAATACTTTTACACCAGACGTAATGGGACACACACCTTCCAAAAAGTTCAACTTTTGTCTCGTAAGTCCACAGAGTATTTTCCCAAAAGTCTTGGGGATCATCAAGATGTTTTCTGGCAAAACTGAGACGAGCCTTTATGTTCTTTTTGCTCAGCAGCATTTTTTGTCTTGGAACTCTGCCATGCAGGCCATTTTTGCCCAGTCTTTTTCTTATGGTGGAATCATGAACACCGACCTTAACTGAGGCAAGTGAGGCCTGCAGTTCTTTGGATGTTGTTGTGGGGTCCTCTTGGAGTACCCTCTTGGGGTAATTTTGGTTGGCAAGCACTTTTTTGCACAGGGCCATGTGCGTTTGGGTTTTGTTTTCCCTTAATAATAAAAACCTTCATTTAAAAACTGCATGTTGTGTTTACTATTTAAATTTGTTTGATGATCTGAAACATGAAAGTGTGACAAACATGCAAAAAAAAAAAAAAAAAAAAATCAGAAAGGGGGCAAGCACTTTTTCACACCACTGTATATACAATGGGTACGGAAAGTATTCAGACCCCCTTAAATGTTTCACTCTTTGTTATATTGCAGCCATTTGCTAAAATTATTTGTTATTTTTTTCCCCTCATTAATGTACACACAGCACCCCACATTGACAGAAAAACATTTTTTCAGATTTATTAAAAAAGAAATACTGAAATATCACATGGTCCTAAGTATTCAGACCCTTTGCTGTGACACTCATATATTTAACTCAGGTGCTGTCCATGTCTTCTGATCATTCTTGAGATGGTTCTACACTTGAGTCATTTGAGTTCAGCTGTGTTTGATTATACTGATTTAGACTTGATTAGGAAAGCCACACACCTGTCTATATAAGACCTTACAGCTCACAGTGCATGTCAGAGCAAATGAGAATCATGAGGTCAAATGAACTGCCTGAAGAGCTCAGAGACAGAATTATGGCAAGGCACAGATCTGGCCAAGGTTACAAAAAAAAAATTCTGCTGCACTTAAGGTTCCTAAGACAACAGTGGCCTCCATAATCCTTAAATAGAAGACGTTTGGGACGACCAGAACCCTTCCTAGAGCTGGCCGTCCGGCCAAACTGAGCTATCAGGGAGAAGAGCCTTGGTGAGAGAGGTAAAGAAGAACCCAAAGATCACTGTGGCTGAGCTCCAGAGATGCAGTCGGGAGATGAGAGAAAGTTGTAGAAAGTCAACCATCACTGCAGCCCTCCACCAGTCAGGGCTTGAGGAAGCCTCTCCTCAGTGCAAGACACATGAAAGCCCACCTGAAGGACTCCAAGATGGTGAGAAATAAGATTCTCTGGTCTGATGAGACCAAGATAGAACTTTTGGGCTTAAATTCTAAGCGGTATGTGTGGAGAAAACCAGGCACTGCTCATCACCTGTCCAATCCAGTCCCAACAGTGAATCATGGTGGTGGCAGCATCATGCTGTGGGGGTGTTTTTCAGCTGCAGGGACAGGACAACTGGTTGCAATGGAGGGAAAGATGAATGCAGCCAAGTACAGGGATATCCTGGATGAAAACCTTCTCCAGTGTACTCAGGACCTCAGACTGGGCAGAAGGTTTACCTTCCAAAAAGACAATGACCCTAATCACACGGCTAAAATAACGAAGGAGTGGCTTCACAACAACTCCGTGACTGTTCTTGAATGGCCCAGCCAGAGCCCTGACTTAAACCCAGTTGAACATCTCTGGAGAGACCTAAAAATGGCTGTCCACCAACGTTTACCATCCAACCTGACAGAAACTGGAGAGGATCTGCAAGGAGGAATGGCAGAGGATCCCCAAATCCAGGTGTGAAAAACTTGTTGCATCTTTCCCAAAAAGACTCATGGCTGTATTAGATCAAAAGGGTGCTTCTACTAAATACTGAGCAAAGGGTCTGAATGCTTAGGACCATGTGATATTTGTTTTTCTTTTTTAATAAATCTGCAAAAATGTCAACAATTCTGTGTTTTTCTCTCAATATGGGGTGCTGTGTGTATATTAATGAGGATAAAAAAATGAACTTAAATGATTTTAGCAAATGGCTGCAATATAACAAAGAGTGAAAAATTTAAGGGGTTCTGAATACTTTCCGTACCCACTGTATATAGGCTGCTTGTGATGCCTGAAGTCAAAAATCTTGTGTGAAACCGATTAGTTGTGATAGACATATTGTTCTATTTAACAAATAATCCACAATATCCCTCACCCAACAAGCAAACCAAGGGCTAGAATTATCTGAACGAACCCCAAACTGCAACTAACACACAGGCAGAACCAGATGTCTGGTTACAGGACACATTAAGACTGATAAGACTGTTTTACAACCTAAAGGAATTTACAGAGAGTTTTAACTCTCACTTAATTCTTGTTGAAACACTTTTAATTCTATATAACCACTTTAGAAATGTATCCAGTTTTCCCATCTCATCATGTATTAATTCAAACTCTTTTGGATTAACGTTTCAAAATAGCATACTATAGTTAACTAGATCACATGTGATCTTTACTTGGGACATTTGGACACAAAGCTTGCCTATTTCCAAATGTAATTGAGTGCATCTCTGGTGATTGTGTGTGTTCTATATATTCTTATAGCTGCCAATTGTTTGGTTAGGTGGTTTTATTGCAGTTATGTTGGCTCAGAATCTAAATATGATCTCACTTTTGCTCTATTATAGCTCATATACCTGTATTCATTATCTGTCCGATAGCTTAATAGATGTTAAAAAGATCTTCCAAAGTTACTATAGCTAGCTTCAGGCTTAACATGAAATACATCAGTAGAACATGTTACTTGAACAACTGCCTTTGTTTGTCCTGGTACAAAATTTGTATCAACCAGTCCTTGCCCTCTAATCGTAGGAGTAGTGTTTATGATTGATCAAAATTGTTGTTTCAGGAAGAAACAAAGATGTTGATCCAGGAGATTGTTCTACTTGTGTAAATCACACTGAGCCAAGACAACTTGAATTTTCACATTGTTAATCAACAGCAGAAATTAAGGGTCACAGGATTTTCAAGGTGGCCATGAGCTGCCATTGCTGAATAGATTTTGTCTTCAACAGATTCATATACATGAACACCAGATGTGATGAGAAGCCCATTATCTGTCTGTTCTACTTATAATAACGAATCCTTGATTATTTACAAACCGCAGTGCCTCTTCTCCTGCATCAAGAAAATATAACGGGTCAATAAATTTCACTTTTATTATTTGCGTCTGCCAGGTGGTGAAATTAATTACCCTGAAAAATGAACAGCGTTGTAACATCATTCGGTTTAGGGAACTGCAGGGGGTTATGTAAATATTGTCAGGAGCAAGATGGCTCCTTCAAAGCTGTAAAAGCTCTTTTTGACACTCAGCATTACCTCTGCTACAGCTGATGTCACACCAAGAGAGGTTCCTCTCAAAATAAAAAAAAATAAAAAAAATGAAAAAGCTTTTTATGGTGTTAACACAAAACAATTTCAATCTTTTATTTCTCTCAGGTAGCCATTATATTCCAGGAGACTCTACCTAAGAAGTGCCGTCCTGTGCTGCCAAGCGATTTCTATCCCATTTACTGTCCTTTTATGTTCTCCCTCCCCATTTAGATGTCCTGATTTCTCACCCGCTGTTTTCTACATCAAATTCTGTAGATGCTGTCAGGAGTGCTGGAGAATCCTCTTTCTGGCCAAATCCTATTGCATTATATTGTTGAGGTGGTTTTGAATTCCTGGGGGAGGAGCAATGAATCTGACAATGAATCTTCCTTGTTTCCCTCTAATGATAAATGTATTGATTTACATTGTTTCATATTTAAAAAAAATACATTTATGAATTTTGAAACTGAACACCCTTTCTATAAACACTCATTTCTGTTCAAATTAAAAAGCAGGAATGTATATATTTATAAAATTATGTTACCCCCCCCCCCCCCCATATTCAAATCCATCAGTTACAACTCCCCCAATATTTCAACATGAAAATCACAGTAGATCTATACTAACATATGTATAATTCATTTATTTTGTAACAATAATTTTGTTTGTAATCGAATATGAGTTTGTCATAATAAATTAGTCAAAAAAGTACCCCCCCACCCCCCTTTCCATTGGACCGATTGGTAACGCCCAACAAATTCACGTCGCACTTTCACCAAAACAACGCGAGTGGAGCTCTAATGTTTGAATGGAGAGCACGGGTAGCACCAAAAAATGAAGAGAACGGTTGCCCAGCCGACTATATTAAACTTCTGTTCAAAGAGGGATGTTAAGCATGTACTGAGAAGGAGGTATGAAAAGGTAGTATTGTAAAAGCTAGGTAGAATCCACATATATTTTAGCTAGCTATTTTAGCCATAACTATCAGTGTAACTGTAACCAGTTACCAAAACAGCCGTCTGTTTTGTTACTTCATTTTTCAATAGTGTCTTATCAATGACAAAAGTATTGACATCGGTGTTTGTTTTCTTCCTTAATTAATCTGACATTTGAACGAATTGGCTTGAATGAACGATTTAAGTAGCTCACTCATTAAAACATTGAATCACTGCCACCTACTGGCGGTTTCAATATTTAACATAATTTCTTTCTTTTTAGAATCACTCCTTTATGTTAGAATTTGATGAATGGTTATAGATAAATTCCATAAAGTTTGATAGATACTCTGGTCCAGAGTTAAGACAACCAGCTATGAATGCCTAAACACTATACAATTAAATAAACAACTTAGGTAACTTAGGTAACACTTTATTTTACAGTGCCGTAGTTACACGTTACTACATGTACTTACTATAGTAATAACAATAAATTATGCATAATTACAAGTAACTAACCCTAATCCAAACCCTAACCCTAAATGTAACTCTATAGTAAGTACATGTAGTTAATTAATAGTAATCAGTACTTATCTGAGTAATTACAATGTAACTACGGCACTGTAAAATAAAGTATAACCATAACATAAAGTAAAATGTTGATATTTACATATTAACATTTGATTTTATTGTACACATTTACTGCATAAAATACAGTGCCCACACTTGAAATACCAATTGAAAGCAGGTTTCTGTAATCATTGTCCTTTACGACAGCTGTATCGAGGCAGATCTCCAAGCTACCGTGCAGTTCACCCATCGGGTGTAGTGTCATATATAACGACAACTAGCCTACCTCTGTCTGAGGCAGAAGGATTTAATAGAGGCCAAGTGGATACACTTCACGCACTTCTGCGGCGGAGAAGAGCAGTGAGGTGACAGTGGACTCTTTCTACGATGCAATCAGGCCTGCATTTGCCCCTGAGGGGCCCGTGGTCTTGTTGATTTTGTCTGTTTTTCCCTGAGATGTATCCACCATAAGGTGCACCGCCCCATGGGACTGTGTTCCAGGACCTGGTGTAATGTTAGATTGTAAAGCTGGAAGGCAAGAAGGAAGCCATTTCATGGCTCTCAAGCTGAGATGTGAAAGTAATACTCAGCTAGTGTTATAGCAAGCCTCTCTGGATTGAACCTATCATATTAAGTTATTTCACTGACACTGAGGATGTGTGGGGAAAAAAAAAAGATTGAACATTGCAATCGCATAGATGGCTGGTGCATACCAAAAAACTCAATGATTTTATATGGATGGACAATGCATGAACCCACAATGACATAAAAGAAGTCTGGACATGAGACAAAAGGCCTTTTTGAATGTTTTTCCTGCATAGTGACATTGAGATGTCATTCTGGCCATTTTCCCCTTCTACACAGCTGAATACGCCATTACAGTGGCTTTGTTCTTGACGGGCACTTTTACTACAAAGGTAGGGAGCCAGACGCGTTAAGCATTTGATGAAGCGGATGCCAACGGAGGGGCATCCTTGGTCTCCTAGTCCAGCACAACTGATTGGATTACATTTTGGGAATTGCAAACTCCTTCCTTGTCTGCACAAGCCAAGTGTCTATTCTTCAAGAAGACAAAGTAGAGCGAAAGATGAGGCGGGGGTGTGGATGATTAAATAAAATGTTGTTTGGGTTAGTATGCTCAATGGGATTGAGGGTTCATTGTGTCGGACAGATAGGGAAGAGGCTAGAGGGAAGTTCAGCGTTGAGATTAACTTTAAGCCTTTCATTCTTTCTGATTATGTACACTTTCAGTCAGAGTTTTGTAATCACTCCACTCCAACTCCAATCCCAGTTTTCCATTTCATGCTCATTAGTGAGATAAACTGATAATTTGCTCCCAGTTACTGCTCCACCATAGTTATTATTAAATAGCAAACGATAAGTATGATGATATAAATGCTTGTGTTAAAAAGGACTACACAACAATGTGTGAAATGCATTGATGTATTACTCTGATAATTAAAATGCAATGAATTGTTTACGGAATTTGTAATTCATGCTGTCGATTTCTGCATCATGTTATTGTGTGTACGTTTGAACAAAGTAAGATACTTGTAGCGATTTTATGTGAGTTCTGGAATAGCCTATTTAAAGAATATACATATAATTGTGCTTGTGCTTTGAAATGTGATGATTATATATATATATATATATATATATATATATATATATATATATATATATATATATATATATATATATATATATATATATATTGTGTGTGTGTGTATATATATTGTATATATACAGTCAAACCAAAATTTATTAAGCCACCTTGAAATTTTTTTTCATTAATACAGTTTATTCACTATAGTTTAAAAAATGGTAATAAAATATTAAATAATATAATTAAGTCAGCTAGCACTTAAGCAAAACATGGTCAGGTCAAAGGATCTGAATCATTTTTGGTTCAAAATTTTTATAAATTTTACTGGTAGTTCACTGTATGATTTTTTGTATAATATGTCACAGTTTACTTTATTTTGCTATCCTCACTTAACATAAATGAACTAGTGTCCTGCACCCTAGTAAAAATATATCAAAAATAACAAAAAAAAAATGTCTGAATAATTTTTTGGTTTGACTGTATGTCTGTATATGGATATACATGCTAATAATATAATTATTATTTATATTTCATTATACTGGATAATAATAACTCGATAAAAATAACAATTGATTTTTGTTGTTGTTCTTTCTAACACACAAATTCCTTTCATTATGTCTGTTATAGTCTGTTAGAAGGGTGTTTATCACATGGAAAATAATTCTAGCTGACATGTAATTGCATTATGGGTTAATGTGTTACACTCGTGATTTAGATTTGGAGTGAGAGAGAATGCAGACTATCCAGGTTAAGACTCTCATCACGAGCGAGAACAAACCTCTTCCAGAAGCTCAAACGTACAGCAAAACACACAAGAATGAACCTCATTGGTTCTCGCGTCGCTTGAGTTTCCGTTTACCACAATTGATGTGTGAGCTGATGAATGTTTTGTAGTTATTTTTACTTTGTCCATCCAAGGACGCGAAGTAAAATAGGGATTGGTACTCACGTCACCGCTGACGTTTTTGGATTTTGGATCACACGTCTCTTAAGGTGTGGTTATGAGTACATCAGATAACCACTTTCCCCCCCTTTACCTAGTTCAGGGCACCAGTCAGGGTCTTTCACTCCCTACAGGGGCTTTCATTCATTTAGAATTAATGTAAAGTGGTAAGCTGATTTATCTGAAAGATTGGTGAAATTGCTAACTTGTAGAGCCTTTTCTGTATTATCAGCACAAGGAAGACATAAGTGTAATAAAATAAATTTTATTAACAAAAAGATAAACAAGAATAACTAACACAACTACTAAATGAATACCATGAATGATAAAGGTGCATAAGATACATAGAATACAAGTGATTAAGTTGAGTGTGGCCATGGAAGAGTTACGTTATCTTAGGGAAAGATAAACTGTTTCTCTGAAAATAATAAGGTGGAGAACCTTATTATGCACCAAACAAATAAACGAAGGATTATTTGTTATTAACTAACATCAGCTATATTACATCTAATGGAAATTAGGAAATTATATACTGATAAAATACAACAATGCCAAGGTCTCTGGAAAGAGGTTTGGTTAAGTGATATTTACGTTCCACTTGGTCGAGTCCAATGATGGTGACGTCTTCCACTGGTTGTGCCGGGTGACAATGCAGTGGGGAGAGGAGCCATAATCTGTTTCAACAGACTTGAACATGAAGCTCTGTGGGATGCTGATCTCCTAGAGCACCAAAGGGTCCTAAAATCTGGAACACGCATACGAGGCCCTGGTGTAGGTGCAGTAGGTCCTTAACAATCTGGAACACGCAGACGAAGGTACCTTGGATTGAAGGTTTGCTCTCCTGAGCTTAACCTTGTTGCAGATGTCGTCAATGTCTTGCTGGACGGAAACTCTGAACGTAGTGTTTGTTGATGTCTCTTTCATCACAAGCTGGAGGCTTAGAACGTGGTCCTCTCTGTTGCTGCCTCACAAGCTGTAGACTCAGATCATGGGATCATGTTGTCTCTCTGGATGGACCAGAGGCTCAGAACGGTATATCTGTTATGTCTTCTCCCTTTTGCAGGGCAGACTCAGAACGATGTATCTTTTGTGTCTCAGCTTCACAAGCCGGGACTCAGAACGGTCTATCTGTTAATGTCTATCCCCTTTGACGGACAGACTCAGAACGCTATATCTGTTACTTCTTCCCCCTTTCAAGGGCAGACTCAGAACGAGGAGTGTCGGTAGAATGGGTACCTTTATCCCTTTCCGATGAGGAGGAGATTGCATTTTGGCGCTTCTCCATTTGAGTGCTGTGATTGGCTGTTGGCATCAGAGGGGACACACACAGTGTGGCCCACCCTTCTCTCCCCTGTGGAACTCATTTGCATAAAGCACAAAGTTGGAAGTCTTTACAGTGTCTTTAAAGTTTACCAATGCATTTCTCACTTTCCAAACCACCACCAGAATACCTTTGGCAATATTCTAAACAAATAGAGACTAAACATGATGGAAAAAGATTGAACTGTCATTCAATTGTACATTAACAGCTGTATTTGTATCAGATGTTGCACTACAAATGGCTGTCACTGAGAATACTTATTTTGGTGAATAAGTATCAAATGGATATGTAGTTTGCATCAGTTCTAAGGTTTTCAAACATAGTTTTGAATGGATTCGGATGGATCTTTGTGATCTCTCTTTGTTTCACCCATTTCTGCTAAGGTCCCAAGGAATTTTTATGGCAGTCTCTGGCCAACTTTAGGAAATAATGTCTAGATGGGTGAAGGGCAGTAACTGCCTGTGGACCAATGAGAAGCCTTGTCCTTCCCAGGCTTGGTACAAGAGGTCTTCTTCTTACCCTCTAAGAGAGGTCTGGATGTTTTCCTTCCATCTTTATCTGATGGTGTTGGACAGTTTGTTTGTGTTAGGCCACCAAGATCCAATCAAAATGTAGCAAACGTTTGTCCGCTGTTACAGACAGAGAGGGGCCCGGCCATAAACTGGGCCCTAGAATGTGCTGTTCACTACAGTTTATATGTCAATAAAAGCCTAAATTCAAACTGTTCATTATATAAAGCTATTGTGTCTCTTCAGAAAATATGGACTAAACTGCTCAATTCATACCGATTAGTTTTACATCTTTTTATGTAGCTGTATATGGAGGGACCGAAAGCACTCAGATTTCATCAAAAAGATCTTCATTTGTGTTCCCGCAGATGAACGAAAGTCTTACAGGTTTGGTACGACATGAGGGTGAGTAATTAATGAAAGGATTTTAAGTTAATGGGTGAACGAACCATTTAACGCTGCAGGCACATATCCTGCTTTCAATCCTTGCATATGAACAGGCATTAAATGTGTTTTAAATGTGTAAATGTGCAATGTGTTTCCCAGAGATCAAAAGGGATCAGTCAGCACAATGAGAAAGAAAGTAGTGTGAGTACTGTGAGTGTTGATGTGTCACAATGACCTAGCCGGAACAGCTCTGCATCACGCCACTCGCCTAATGAGGTTTTTGACAACGGCCAGCTGTTCCTGGAGAGGTGAAGAGGGTATCATCTCCAAAACCATCACACTTGCCCACTTTGTGCCAGCTTACTGCAGTGTAATTGACATCTGCCTGAATTTCTCTTCACAAAAGCTGGAAGGGAAGAAGCGAAAAACCAATTAAAATCTGATCAATGAGCGCTTTCTTCACATACACAAAGAGATTCGTGTGGTTCGGTGTTTTTATGTGTAAGCACCCACGTGGTTTGTTTTCTAGCTATGTTTTGTACCAGTAAACTCAGGCTGGGAGAACAGTTATTACAGGCTCTTTTTACGGAGGCTGAGTGTGACCCCTGTCTGAAGGTGAACGCCACCGGCTGCTCCAGTGTAGTCCATCACTACACTGCTTACCGCTTTCCATTACACTCCAGGTGCTCTTCAGTACTGCTGATACACACAAAACATGCACTCGCACACAATGTAGCTCCATCTCACCTGAATTGTACCATGTAACCTCTCAGCCCACATGCGTACTCGTCCACAGGGCTGTTTAAAATACAGTCATTGCTCAAATCCACCTACCCGCTAACACACCCGCCACTTATAAACACACTCGTGCGGGTCGCCGCAATGACAGACTGAAGTGAGGCCTTGCCACCTCGGGTCCACGTTCCTCAGAGAGGCAGCTGAGAGGCCGTTTCCCTTGCGGAGGACTGTAATAAGTGTCAGCAGTGGCTGCAGATGGGGTCAAGTCTTTATTCAGAGATGAAAAAGGGAAATGAAAGGTCACAGTTCACTTCATGGCACATTGGAAAAAAGGCGGTTTCTAATACCGCACTGGTTTTGATGTGTGAGGGGAATTCACTGAGATGAAATGTGGCTGCTGATAGTGCAGTTAACATTATCCACTTGATTCACAAATGTTAAAATTTAGATATTGTTTATGATTATGTATTTAATTTCTTTTGTGTCAATAAAGGGTTAGTTCACTCAAAAATGAAAATTCTGTCATTAATTGATCACCCTCATGTTGTTCCAAACCCGTAAGACCACAAGACCACAGAAATTAAGATATTTTTGATGAAATCCAAGAGCTCTCTGACCCCTCCATAGACAGAAATTTAATGACCATTTTCAAGGCCCAGAAAGCTAGTAAAGACATCTTTACATATTGATAAATAATTAATTTAATGAAGCAACGAGAATACTTTTTTGCGTGCAAAAAAACCCAAAACAAAACAAAACAAAACAAAACAAAAAACTTTATTCAACAATTTCTTCTCTTCCCTGTCATTCTCCTACAATGTTTAAATTGTAGACACAGTGCAGCACTTCCAGGTTCTACGCCAGAACACCGACTCAGTATTGGCTGATGCTGTACACGTGAGCAGCACGACGCATGTGTGTGATGTTGACGCAGGAGCTGGCCAATAATGAGTCAGCGTTGTGACGTAGGTCCTGGAAGCGCTGCACTGTGTCTACAATGTAAACAGCATAGGAGAATGACAATGAAGAGAAGAAATTGTTGAATAAAGTCTTTATTTATTTATTTATTTTTTTTTGGTCATTCTACCAGCATGGAACAGTCAAGGTAAAGGTCTGTGAAAGTGATTTTGTGCCTGTTTGGGATGGCACCACAAGGCGCAGTTCACTTGCAAATCACAAACTTCTGAAGGGCACATAGGTCTGAAGTAGTGGTGCAGAGCCAATGATTGTTCTGTATACAGCAAAATCATCAGTGTTAAATCAACTCAGCTCGGAGTACATATAGTCCCTCTCTAAATAGTGTTAAAGTAACACTGAAGCAGAGCTAAAGTTAATGAGATAATTAAGTGGTGATTGAGCGTTAGTGATGAACACCTGCTGTTAACAAGCAGATTCAATGTAGAAAAGAGAAACACAAGAACTACAACTGACTTCAGCCACAGTCTCAGATGAAATCACCTGAAGATAAAAGACATTATTTTGACAGCAGGTGTTCATCACTAATGCTCATTCATCACTTAATTAATCGCTTAAAGGTGAAAAATTTAATTTATATTGGCATAGTTAAATAACAAGAGTTCAGTACATGGAAAAGACATACAGTGAGTTTCAAACTCCATTGTTTCCTCCTTCTTATATAAATCTCATTTGTTTAAAAGACCTCAGAAGAACAGGCGAATCTCAACATAACACCGACTGTTACGTAACAGTCGGGGTGTACGCCCCCAAATATTTGCATATGCCAGCCCATGATTGAGGCATTGCACAAGGGCAGAACGTCTGGATGTGCACTGCTGAATAATCAGACTAGGTAAGCAAACAAGGAAAACAGCGAAAAATGGCAGATGGAGCAATAATAACTGATATTTGTAAACTGTCTTTCTAAATGTTTCGTTAGCATGTTGCTAATGTACTGTTAAATGTGGTTAAAGTTACCATCATTTCTTATTGTATTCACGGAAACAAGAGCCGTCATTATTTTCATTATTAAACACTTGCAGTCGGTATAATGCATAAACACAACTTCATTCTTTATAAATCTCTCCAACAGTGTAGTGTTAGCCAGTTAGCCACAGAGCATAGCCTCAAACTCATTCAATATCAAATGTAAACACCCAAATAAATACAATACTCACACAATCCGACACATGCATTCAGTATGCATGACGAACACTTTGTAAAGATCCATGTTGAGGGTTATATTAGCTGTGTGAACTTTGTTTATGCTGTGATAGAGTCGAGAGCTCGGGAGGGGGCGGAGAGCGCGCGATTTAAAGGGGCCGCAACCTGAAATCGGCTCGTTTCTAAATATGCCCCAAAATAGTCAGTTAAAAAAATTAATTTAAAAAAAATCTATGGGGTATTTTGAGCTGAAACTTCACAGACACATTCAGGGGACACCTTAGACTTATATTACATCTTTTAAAAAAAGTTCTAGGGCACCCTTTAATTATCTCATTTAACTCTGCTTCAGTGTTATTTTAAGACTATTTAGAGAGTGTTACTCAGAGCAGAGTTGATTTAACTTTGGTGATTTTGCTGTGTAGGCAAACATCAGTGCCTTGAATTTGATGCGAGCGGCAATTGGCAAGTTTATGAAGAGAGATGTGACATGTGCTCTTTTCAGCTCATTATAGACCACTCTTGCTGCAGCATTCTGGATCAGTTGCAGAGATTTGACAATGCATGCTGAAAGGCCTGCCAAGAGAGCATTACTGTAGTCTAGTTTGGATAGAACAAGAGCTTGGACAAGGAGTTGTGTAGCATGCTCTGATAGGAAGAGTCTGATCTACCTAATGTTGTATAAGGCAAATCTGCAGGACCAGGCCATTCTAGCAATGCGGTCTGTGAAGTTTAACTGATAATCTGTCACAATTCCAAGGTTCCAGGCTGTCCTGGATGGAGTTGTGGTTAACAAACCTAGCTGAATGGAGAAGTTGTGATGAAATGTTGGGTCGGCTGAAACCACAAGCAGTTCTGACATTGCAAGGTTGAGTTAGAAATGTCTGTCAGGCAGGCTGAGATGCGAGCACCTACCGTCAAATCATCTGGCTGAAATGAGAGGTATAGAGTTGTGTGTAATAAGCAAAGCAGTGATAGGAAAAACATGTATCTGAATGACAGATCCTAGTAATGACAAGTAGACAGAGAAGAGCAGTAGTCTAAGCACTAAGCCCTGAGGCACCCCAGTAGCTAGATGTTGCGAATTAGACACACCTCACCCCTCCACGACACCTTGAGAGGTAAGACTTTGAATTTAGTTTGGCATTTAGTGCGTGTGTGTGTGTGTGTGTGTGTGTGTGTGTGTGTGTGTGTGTGTGTGTGTGTGTCTGTATTAAATTGATCAAAAGTTATTGTAAAGACTTTTATATTGTTACAAAATGTATATTTCAAATAAATACTGTTCTTTTTCATTTTTTTCCCCTCAAACCAAGCTTGTGTTAAAGGATGCATTATATTTTTCAAATTACATTTCAACTGCCAATGCATTTCCTCTCTCTTCCTTTTCTCATCCCACACATTAGTGATTGCCCTAATGTGGTCATGAATCTTATGTGCCCGGGTATTCATAGATTTGCTGAGTCTGTGTTTAGAATGCAATTTTAAGAAGCTGTCAGTGAGAAAGATGAACGATAAACCCATATATAAATATGATCACCTAGATCATTAGCCGCATTATAATGTTAATATGTCATTGACATGTATAGGGAGATCATTTTTCAAAAAAGCAGAAAAAAAGTTCATGAATGCATTGAATTAAGAATCATAAGTAAACGTTCTGCTTTCTGTGAACTCGCAGAAATAACATTTTCCAACATGTTCGCAGAAAAGTACCTCCATCAATTTTCTAAGAATCTGCTTGGTTAACCTTTAAATATTATTCAAGATGTTGAATCACACATCTTATGACCCACAAGCTAATTAGCATATATGAACAGATATGCACACAAATTGCATCTATGCGCACACCCACACATCCATATTCTCTTTCTGCCTTTCTTTCTTTCATCTCTCTCTCTTTCTGCTGACCAAATCAATTAGAACATCAATGCTAATGATCACATCATAGAACAAACGAGTTCGTCATCAAACTCTTTTATCTGCATTGTCCCAGCACACCCCCACACAAACACACACACACACACACATGCAAAGTAGTTACATGTTCATTTCAACCCTTTCATTTTTCTCAAACACTGCCCCTTCTTTTATAAACACGCACTATATAGCACTGGTGCTAAAGCGATAGAAACCAACCGCTCCCCTTTCCAAAAGCTCAAATCATCTACGCTTCATGCTCGCAGGCAGTTCAAACTCTCTCCTAACTCATTAAAGCTGATTTGGGATTATTTACATGCCGCTGGGAAGCACAGTAAACACGATTAGGTTGGACAAATACTGGGGTCAATATTTTGCAGACATTCCAATTAATAAAACATAGGCCTACCATATGATATGAAGCTACCTCTATCATCAGTAGAAAGGCAGACAGCTAGGCAGGGCATAATTGGCAAGACAAAGAAACAAGGACCCCTACTGTTTTGCACTGTCATGCCTGTCACTGTAAAAACAACCCGGTATAGCAGTACATGCATAGCTAAAATGACTGAAATATCCTTTGAAACCAAAAGAGGAAGTAAAATGTAAATAGAAATTGAAAGTGGTAAAAAGGGGGAAAATAATGAAAAAAAAGAGTGAGGCAGAGATAAAAACGTGTTGAATAAAAGCGGCTCACTGAAGTGATAGGATGTTGAGAGGAACAGTGCTTAGTCACAAACATACACACACATATCCACATGTACTTGAAGTCTGAGCAGAAAGAGACACTTTGCAGCTTTATCACAAAGCCTCCTCTTGTCCCTCACTAAAATTAGCCGGTGTTGACGAGACCCTTGCGTGGCGATAAAACAGATGAATTATGCAAAGGTATTGCACAGAGGAGAAATATGAGGCAGGGTAAAAGGAGTGGAAGATGTTAGTGCACCGCATATGTGTTGGAGAGTGTGTGTGTTTGAGGAGCTGTGTGTTTATACATGTATGTTGTATGTGTACATCCAACATTAATAGCACTCAGCGGCCATTTTGGAAACAGCCTGAGCAGATGTTATCAATGTGAAATCGGCATTCAAGCTCCAACGCATATCTGTACTTGAATGGGGAAAGAGCCATAAAAAAACTCATATGTAGTAGTTAAACGTTTTGTTTATAGACAGCCAGTGGTTCTATGTTAAAGCTGTAGTCTGTAACTAAAAATGATCAGGCAAGTACATAACCAGCCAGTGTACAAAACTATCTTGTTACCTTAGCCCTATTCACAACGGTAAGCTTGTAATAATGTTTTCTAATATGAGCAGTAGTTGTAGGTCATTACATCACGTCTGTTTACATCAGTGGTCTCAAACTGCCGGCCCGCGGGCCATTTACGGCCCGCCCTCCCCCTCTACCCAGCCCGCAACTGATCTCAAAAATAAAACATAATCCGGCCTGCTAAATTATTATTATTATTATTCTCTAGTTGCTACTTGTCTGATATGCAAAGAAAAAGTCGCCGTTCTATGGGGGCATTCACATACCACATTCTCCTTCTTTCCAAAGCGCTTTCGCTCCAGTGGCGTCTGTCGTTGCTATGCAACCATGAGCCGCGCTCTCAACCGCGTCGCTTCTATTATGAACGCTCTTGCCCAAATTACAGTAAAAGCACTCGACCTTAAGTAACGAGCGTCGATTTAAAACCACCGAAACGCGTCCGATGCAGCCATTAAATATTACCGATGCTCAAACGGCATCTGGGACAAATGCGCTGCCAGGTGTCTGTCAAGGATCAGAAGAGTGTACAAATGTATTCAGGGATTGTATTTGTTCAGTACTGTGGTCAGTGCAAGATTTTAATGTTATTTAAGCTAACATAAAGTAAGGGAAAATAATTCCACTAAATATTAAAAACTAATAATGTATGTAACAATGAGAGATTTTTATTTTTTGGCAAAATACAGTTGATATATATATATATATATATATATATATATATATATATATATATATATATATATATATATATATATATAGCTCCACTTTTTTTGTTTATTTCTGACCCCTCCACACCACAAGTGTTGATGGTTTTGTTCCTAAATTACTATATTTTTTTATTCCATGCACCTTGTTGGATGTGAGAAGTTGCACCAGACTATTACCAGACAATTAATAGCATATTAGGCCTAGTAGTATTATAATAGTATTATATAATTATATTACACTCTGTAACAATGAGAGACACTGCTGTTTACATTTAGTACGGTAAATAGAATATGTATAGTATAGGTAGGCTATAAAAACATTTTAGTAGGCAAATTTGTTGTAAATGAGAAATAATGCAAGTATATTGTCTGAAATGTTGTGCTTTCTTGCGCTTGAATTTTAATATGGCCCTCCTATGAGGTGTCAATCACAGAAACGGCCCCCCGCCAATTTGAGTTTGAGACCCCTGGTTTACATAAAGAAGGAGTCCCAGCTAGTAGGCTATATGGCATGTGGAGGATGCTGCATGTGGCAGATCATTTATAGCCTTTTCTCACAGCAGCTGCAATAATTAAACTGCGGATATTCACCCGTCGTCAAAAGCAAAAGACTTCGGACTGCAGAGTGGCTACAGAAATTGAAATCTACAGGTAACACTAATACACACTAAATAGTCACGCAATGATGATGTTGTTAATATTAACAATTTGAGAAAAAAGTATGACAATAATAATAATTTGCATGGTTTGACATGATCCGAGCTATAAGTGATCATTAGATTTAATCACCATTGGTAGCACGATTTGTTGGAATGCTTTTCTCTTAGTTGGTCAGAACAAAAGTGGCAGACATGTTACTTACTTGTTCAGATGACATTTTCTGGTGAAAATTCTTATTTTGGTCATACTTCCAAGACCTTTCCATCATAGTTTATGCACGTTTTCGTGTTGCATAAAAATGTGTCCGACTTAGTTGAGCGCATAAGGTTTTTTTTATGTGTATTTTTTGTATTTATGCGCATCTTGGTGTTTCCATCCAGCATTTTTTAAGCGATAGGCTATCCCAAAAATAGGTGGAGATGTAGAATCTGTGATTCCGAAGTACAGTATCTACACCGATGTGGTGACTGACAACAAACATTAGATTAATCCACGCTGGATAGCCGTGCCGATGCACAAAAAGATGATAATTCCGCAAATACCTGCAATTGCAGGTTTCAAACAGAGATGGCGACAAAGAGGCAAAACTTATGGACTGCAGCTTTAAAAATAGTATGCAGATGTGGAAGGAGAAGAACATATGTGCATGTGAGCGTGCATGTGAGCAGACAATAAAATGTTGAAATGTTTAAAGGTTAATTGCAGTACTTTATTTGAATTATTGAGCAAAACTGTGTTCAAAAACATGTCAAAATTATAAAAAAAATATGCTAAACATTTACTTTTTGAATTCTTGCACCGGGAACAATACAAGTCGACACGATTATGACTAAAAGTTTGCTAGGAGTATTTCCTATTCCTGCTAAGCGTATCCATACTAGACTGGTAGGAGTGGCCTTGGAAAGCAACAGCATAATGGGTGAAGTTTTCCTACCTATTTGGCAAAAGGGAAGACAACAGCCTTCTCTAGTTTTCTCTAGTCAGGTATGATGCCCAATTTAAAAAAAAAAAAAATACTAATAATCTTTCTACTGCAGCCAAGTTTTATTGCAAGCCCATTTTGCCAGTGGTGAAGTACCCTTTTAAGGAAAATACACATGTAACAGTAATGCATTTCCAGATAATATGCAATGGGAAAACTTGACACAAAGAACACTGATTTCTATGAAATGTCCATCTTTTCTTTGTATTTGATAACAACAAAAATATGTTTGTATTGTATGTGTGTGTTTGTTTGTACTGCATTATTCATCCTTTTATTATTTCAAAAGACAAAAAGGAACAAGATGAGCACAGTAACATAAATGCCCATTTCAAAGGATAAATTCTCACCACTTTTCAAAACAAACAAAGGCAGAGGCAGAGACTGTTAAGACACTTGAGGGGTACTGCAATAAAAGCTGTGGACACAACAGGCAGAATTCAGAGATGCAGAGAGAGAGAGAGGGGTGGGGTGAGAGGGGAAGGATGATGGTGTTTAACATGCATCTGCAGATGAGGAGCTGCTGCAGTATCAGTGTGGGTGGAAGTGTCGGTGCTTAAATGACTCCCGTCTTCTCCTTCTCTTTTCACCCCCACCTTTTTTCTCTCTCTCTCTCTCTCTTTCTCTCTCTCTTAGACAAATTTACCCAGCCCAGAAATAATACCTGCAGAAAATTATATATTTCCATTCATCTCAATTTATTTGAAATCTTTTCTCAGGTGCTCAGTTCTGCACCCAAGATTTTTTCAGGTCTCGTCTGGGGTACTTCTTTAGCTCAGCTTCTCGACCCTTGAAGCATGCTTCCCAATCCAGGTCCATTCAGCTTATGCTACATGACATGAGAGACCATTGTGCATGCATCAGACAAAAATACATATTTTTTCATAGTTTACTCTGTGCTGATCCAAACCTATATGCTGTTATTTTTCCTGTAAAACACAAAGGAGAATTTCTGAAGAATCTTTCAGACGCTTTCAACAGTTCATAGTGACTACGGCTGTCAAAAAGAACAAAAAGCACCATAAAAGATCCATAAAGTTCCATTTGACTTGTACGTAACAGTATATGCCGAATCTTCCAGAGCGTTGTGTGAGGAACAAACTAAGATTTTGTTTGTTATTCTCTGAAAATCCTTCCCCCTGCTGCGGATCTTGGAGCCTGTTCTCCATTCTGCATATTTGAATAGGTATCCCTTTGTATAGATAATAATAACAACAACATGCTGGTGAAATACATATTTTTTGGTTAAACTATTCCTATATTAGTGGGTTGGTGTTGGAGGGTAGCATTTATAAAATTATGCTAATATTAATAGCATTTTAGCCATTAATTACTTATATTTATTTATATAGATACTATTATCCAAGGTGACTTACAAAATGAAGTGAATCATCCTAAGTTGAGTAACATGAGAAGTTCATATAAGTTAATTATAAAGCTAATCTTTTTTTCTAAAAAAAATTAATACAAAAATTAAATTGATTTATTTAATTATTGAAAAAAAAAAATGAATTGCATTACTGCAAGGGCCACAAGGTTACTGCAGTAACTTGTGAAATATAATGCTTGTAAAATGCTTTCCATTTTCTCCCTGCATCTGTCACACATGTCATGCCGAATGAAGACCTTGTCTTGTAACACTGTTAGCAATTCTTTAATGTGTCATTGGTGGCATGACTTTTAAATACACAGCTTGGATTCTTCTTTGTTGACAACTAGACAATTCAATGTTAAAAAATCTACACCCCATCAGCAGGTATACGGACATCTCTAGTCTTGCTGCTGCTCTTGACACTGAATGAATCAGCACTGCTATGGTCGGCAGAATATTTTGGATAAAGCAGATATTAAATATAAATGGAACCATATTGGACACAAACACAGTGGCTATTGAAACATTGATGTGACATATAACGGAAAAGTGAGGTGGATTTGTGTGCGAGGGGAAATAGGATATTTTTTCCCAAAATGGCCTGAGAGGAACAGCCGCAATACACAATTTAAGAGCTATGATTCAAGAAATAAATATTTTAAAAAGACATGTTTATTGGGCATGTGTTTAACATGTATGTAGCATATGCCATACATGGGTATCTTCGTGATCCCATGTTTCAAACTTTAGTTAGTGTGTAATGTTGTTGTTAGAGTATAAATAAAATCTGTAAAATTTTAAAGCTCAAAGTTATTTAACAGAAGTCGCCTACATCGAACGGCCAGTTTGGACTACATCCCTCTACTTCCTTCTTTAATGACGTCACGTTTTTTGACTAACCTCCGCCCACAGGAATACACAAAAAAGGGGGCGTGGTCTTGTTGCGCTCCCATGGAGAAGAGCAAGAGTTGCGTTTGTAGAGTGTGTTTGTCGCCATGTCGTCGAAACGCTGTTATTTCCATCCCGCAGTCCAATCACCTTTGTTTGGCCTTCCCAGGGACGCTGTACTTAGAGATCAATGGTTACAATTTATGTTTAACTCGGTTCCCGAAAATTATAATTGTGGTATCCTTACTGCAATAGTTAATGTTGGACTGCAGTGCACATAATGGCCACAAGAGGGGACTATGTTTATGTATATGGCCGTTTTCCGTATGAGGTACTCTTCTGAGTGAGTGCTAACGTTGTACATTTTCTGTCGTTGCTTGTGGAGATTAAAAAGTTCAGTAATAATTCTCGGGAATTATTGTCTTTTGTGTTCATTTGGCACAACACCACAATAATCCACATGTAAAACTATGTGCAGCACACGTTATGGTAAGAGGCGTGACCTTTCCGGGCAAGGAGCGCTAAGCTGCTGTCGAATCACAACACAGGAACCGCTGGCACAATCAGAACTCGTTACGTATTTCTGAAGGAGGGACTTCATAGAACAAGGAAGTCATCAGCCCGTTTTTATGACAGTGGAAACAGCGGTATACAGATAAGTAAATTATGTAAAAAATACTGTTTTTTTTACACGCAAAACATGAACACATGTTATATTGCACACTATAAACACAATCAAAGCTTCAAAAAAACACGAAAAACGGGACCTTTAATGATTGCCATTACTTCCATCTTTAAACAAAACCTAAACCAACTAATTAAGGCCTTTGGGTTTACTTGGAAGTTACATGCAGGTGTTTTGGATCAAGGTTGGAATTAAACTCCGTAGGGAGGTGGGCCTCCAAAAGTAGGTTTGTGTACCCCCTGCTGAAAACCTCAATAAAAAATTAAAGCAATCAAACCTGGTACTTAACTGTCTCTCTAAATGTTAGTGATCTTCTCGTTGCAAACATATATCTAATCATGGCACACAGTTCCTTGACATTTAGCAGATGCCTCTTCTCAAGTGGCTCACACTACACTAATTACATGTAAAGTGCCTTGCTTGAGGCCTCAACCGTGATAGAGCTACAGTAAATGACCTCAGCGGCATGTTATGGTTCACCTATATCTGTGATTAATCCGACAACCTTTATGATTCTTAAATAGATGGTGCACCCTACACTGAAAATTATGCCATTATTTACTACCCTCATGCCACAACTTGTATGACTTTATTTCTTCTTCTTCTTTATGATGAAAGTATAATGCAAGTGAATAAGGGGGCACAAGCTCCAAAATTGCAATAAATAAATAAATAAATGCAAGATAAGTTTAAAAAATGGTCAATATAAATCCTCCACTATACTTGTGA
The DNA here is from genome assembly GCF_024489055.1 of Chanodichthys erythropterus. Lineage (NCBI taxonomy): Eukaryota > Metazoa > Chordata > Actinopteri > Cypriniformes > Xenocyprididae > Chanodichthys > Chanodichthys erythropterus. The sequence goes on along the minus strand of NC_090221.1, from coordinate 16,105,615 downwards.
AACTATGTATTAGCTTTGTTTGATGAACAATTAATTAATTATTCATAAAAACTGACTTTTCAATGAACTGGTTGATCCAGTTCGAACAAAGCCATCTGAATGATTCGTCCACAAAACGGAGAGATTTAGTTGACAAATTTCATTATCTAAATTATTTAAATTTCAGTCTTTTTCATCACACAAATCCATCGTATGTCTTTAGAAGTCATATGAATCCCTTTTTTGATCAGTGATGCACATAAGTGGTACGCAAAAAATTAAAAAGATGTGCACATGGAGGGAAATGCTTTTGAGTCCCAACATTTTTGAGGACTGGTTCACAGGGACATGTTTTCTTACTGGAGTAGGATTTTTCTCCATCTCTGGTAAGATAGCAATCATGATGATAAGTGTGTTCTTTAATTATTGGGTGTGCAACGGATCGCAGTTAATGGTTCGGCACGCATGTGATTTGCGGATTGACTGCTAAATTCAACTATCCTTTTTAAAGTGACAGCAGCCTTTGCTGTTGTCTGTCATGAATGTTAGAAAAAAAAAAAATCATCTACCATGTTTGAGAGAAAAGAAGACAGTGAGGAGAGCAATCAGGAGGAAAGTGATAAGGACAGCTTTTAGGATAGTGTCGCGGAAAGCGTGAGTACCAAGCAACATCTCCAGGTGCTCCCTTGAGAACCAGACCAAAGAAGTTATGTGCACCCCTGTTTATACTTCTTTGTGTCCATTTTGAGGATAGAAGCCTCAGTCAATTCACCTTTTTTGTTTTGAAAGAAACAAAATCATACAAGTTTGGAATGATAGAGGTGAGTAAAAGACAGAATTATCATTTATGGTTGAATGATTCCTATAACTACTACTCTGTCAGGGCACATGTAAGACTTCAAAAGTCCCTTATTTCATCCAATGATGGCACACGAGAACGCCCTGCAGACCAGTTTGATGCATAGAAAAGAAATGCACTCACCCATCACTTATTAAAGAGAATGGGAAACCTAATAATACGCATTATCATCTCTGATTTTGTTGAAAGGATAGTGTGGATGAACAGTAGGGGCAGGGAGAGCATGGAAAACCTCTCAGCTCTAATGACACTGCTATTTGTATGTATAGGTGCTTTCAGGGTATAATCTTGGTCATCGATGCTGCACTGAATGGAATGGAGAAGGCAAAGTGAGATGGAATGTGTAAAACTGGCCGATATCAAAGGGAACCAATTACATTACATTAAAGTATTTGATTTACTAACATCAAAGTACCAAAAAAGAGATTTTTCTGCTTGTAGCTAACAATTATCTGAACTAGTCGCATGGATTTTTTATTTTTTTTTCCTATTTGTAGCTGTACCATTATGGTGATATTCTCTTAATGTAATCAAAGAGTCCATCTGCCGCCTGAGAAAACATGAAATAGTTACAGACATTCTTGAAATTCTTGACTATGGAGTGGATATAGAGATTGAATTTGAAGAAACACACAGAAGAAACCTACATTATTCTCGGCTGCTGACACAAAACCAAGAAATAACTCTGGGATCTTAACAGATATGACCTTTATCACTGCTGTTCTTCCCACCCTTGGTCCTAACACATCACTGTTTGGTAAAAAAAAATCAGACCTAGCCTGTCAAAGCATTAAAGGAAACCAAACATAATGCCAACTCTTATCGTCTCTCATCTCAAGAGGTGAAATGCCAACTCAGAATGCATCATAGGCTGGCTCTAAGCATCAGATGACCTGTCTTCAGATGTCCCTGAACGCTCAGTTCTCCTCACCCACTCAGAATGCACTGACTCAACCTGATCAGAGAACGAGTGTCATGCATGGGCTGAGAGAACAGTGTGCCATTTGAAATGGACACACACATGCACACCACTTGCGTTTCTTTGAGCAAAACCTCTAATCCACAGGGCTCTCTGCCTCCCGAAGCAGAATAAAAATGCTGTTATATCATGTTGGTACTTTGTTTATACTTCATTTCAAAGAGTGCAAGGCCCTTTGGACCAGTGGAAAATCAATGGTCAGAATAATGATGCAGACTTGGGTTGGCTTGGATCTGTGCTTTGCATTCAGTTGGCTAGTTGGCTAATTTCATCCTGAACACAGTAATTCATTCAGTAATTTCATTCAGTTACATTTTGTTTTTCCTTCTGTCTTTTTTCTGTCTATCCACGTATATCAGCAGGTAATGACATTAGTTGGCTAATTTGTGCACGTAAGCGATAGGGAGGGGAAAGAAAGGGCCAATGACATTGGGTTTTGTTCATGAGTATGTACACTGTAAAAAATCAAAAGTTGAGAAAACTTTAAAGTTTAAGGCAACAAACTTCAGCAGATTTTTGTGTTTTCTCAACTTGTTTTTGTTCATAATACACACATCTGTGTGTCCGTACTGTGTGTACATTTGAAAGAGAGAGAGAGAGAGAGCAGGAGAGAGTATGCACTTTCAGGACACAATAAAATGTATTTTGTGGCAAAAACCATGACAATAATTTGTCCTTTTCATCCTATCGTTTACTATATTTATTTGCCTGGTCTGTGTCGTTGTGGGTTTTGTTTGTTTTGCGGTTGTAGGCTGTAGGACCTGTTGAAATAACTGAAATCATTTGGCGAAGTATATGGAACTATAATGCGGTCAAGACCTGCTAGAACTACTTTAGCACTGCGTTTCCCTGAAAATAATTGCACGCCTTAGAACATTGATCAACCAATCAGATTCGAGCATTCAACAGACAGCCCTGTAGTATATATATACTACAGGGCCCCTTAAATTTCTCACTCTTTGTTATATTTGCTAAAATCATTTAAGTTAATTTTTTTCCTCATTAATGTACACACAGCACCCCATATTGACAGAAAAACAGAATTGTTGACATTTTTGCAGATTTATTAAAAAAGAAAAACTGAAATATCACATGGTACTAAGTATTCAGACCCTTTGCTCAGTATTTAGTAGAAGCACCCTTTTGATCTAATACAGCCATGAGTCTTTTTGAGAAAGATGCAACAAGTTTTTCACACCTGGATTTGGGGATCCTCTGCCATTCCTCCTTGCAGATCCTCTCCAGTTCTGTCAGGTTGGATGGTAAATGTTGGTGGACAGCCATTTTTAGGTCTCTCCAGAGATGCTCAATTGGGTTTAAGTCAGGGCTCTGGCTGGGCCATTTAAGAACAGTGACGGAGTTGTTGTGAAGCCACTCCTTCGTTATTTTAGCTGTGTGCTTTAGTTCATTGTCTTGTTGGTCCTGAGCACTCTGCAGAAGGTTTTCATCCAGGATATCCCTGTACTTGGCTGCATTCATCTTTCCCTCGATTGCAACCAGTCGTCCTGTCCCTGCAGCTGAAAAACACCCCCACAGCATGATGCTGCCACCACCATGCTTCACTGTTGGGACTGTATTGGACAGGTGATGAGCAGTGCCTGGTTTTCTCCACACATACTGCTTAGAATTAAGGCCAAAAAGTTCTATCTTGGTCTCATCAGACCAGAGAATCTTATTTCTCACCATCTTGGAGTCCTTCAGGTGTTTTTTTAGCAAACTCCATGCGGGCTTTCGTGTATCTTGCACTGAAGAGAGGCTTCAGTCGGGCCACTCTGCCATAAAGCCCTGACTGGTGGAGGGCTGCAGTGATGGTTGACTTTCTACAACTTTCTACTATCTCTCGACTGCATCTCTGGAGCTCAGCCACAGTGATCTTTGGGTTCTTCTTTACCTCTCTCACCAAGGCTCTTCTCCCCCGATAGCTCAGTTTGGCCAGACGGCCAGCTCTAGGAAGGGTTCTGGTCATCCCAAACGTCTTCCATTTATGGATTATGGAGGCCACTGTGCTCTTAGGAACCTTAAGTGCAGCAGAATTTTTTTTTTAACCTTGGCCAGTTCTGTGCCTTGCCACAATTCTGTCTCTGAGCTCTTCAGGCAGTTCCTTTGACCTCATGATTCTCATTTGCTCTGACATGCACTGTGAGCTGTAAGGTTTTATATAGACAGGTGTGTGGCTTTCCTAATCAAGTCCAATCAGTATAATCAAACACACCTGAACTCAAATTAAAGTGTAGAACCATCTCAAGGATGATCAGAAGAAATGGACAGCACCTGAGTTAAATATATGAGTGTCACAGCAAAGGGTCTGAATACTTAGGACCATGTGATATTTCAGTTTTTCTTTTTTAATAAATCTGCAAAAATGTCAACAATTTTTTTTTGTGTCAATATGGGATGCTGTGTGTACATTAATGTGGAAAAAAATTAACTTAAATGATTTTAGCAAATGGCTGCAATATAACAAAGAGTGAAAAATTTAAGGGGGTCTGAATACTTTCCCATAGTGTGTGTGTGTGTGTGTGTGTGTGTGTGTGTGTGTGTGTGTGTGTGTGTGTGTGTGTGTGTGTGTGTGTGTGTGTGTGTGTGTGTGTGTGTGGTTAGGTCTAAATGTTATACTATTCTTGGAATATATTTAAGTCCAAACTCATTGATGAATCATGGTTTCTATGTAAAAACATGTTTGTTTGTTTTTTTTGCACAAAAATGTGCGATTTCTTAGTTACCTAATGTGACCCATTAAAAAAATGTGCAGAAAGTGCGAGAGACATCTTTAGATACATACACATCACAAACAAATCCAGAATAAACAACTTTTTGGGTCTAATGAAGTGCTTAGTGGTCCATGGGCTTCCGTCCGTATGTAATTATGCCGGAGCGGAAATGTACTTACACTTAGGGGAGATAAAAGTATTTGTAAAGCTATGTAAGTACAGAAAACGAGTGGTGTAAGCGATCAATAATTAATTTACTTTCGGCATTCAGGGGCAATTAACAGACTTTTACCCCCATTACAGTCTAATTCTCTACCTTGTAATCTGACTGACAATTGTGACAATCACAGATTACCCAACCATGAAATCGATATGTTAGGATAGGAACCACTATTTGTCCTGAACTGTGCAAAAGGAATTTGTGGAGTGGCCAAAATAGTGCTCATTTACTGTAAGTTTTCCCAGGTAAAGAACTTGTGGGTCTTGCAAGAGTAAGAATGGGGAATTTGAACTGCCAAGAATTTTAGACACCTTGGTTTTGAATGCTGTTGTCCTTGACAAACTGAAATTGTAGCTTTTCAAAAATATTATTCAGAAATTCAAGGTTTCATCAAGTGCATAAATGTACGTTGAACACAAAATCTATTAGGAACAAATATTTTTTTTCAGTTTTATTTAGAATATCATCCATCATATTTTTGCACATCCAAACCATTGTCTAGATATGTCTTCTATCTCCTCAATGAAAAGTAGCACAACTTCTGAGCATGTGTGTGCTATAGCCTAACATCAAATATTGACATTCAGATGCTGTTGTGTCTCTCAGTCAGCCAAGAAGAGATAAAGTCAAAATTCCAGTCACTGTCAAGTTCGAGGACGTGCAGGTATAAAGGCAGGATTTATTCTCTAAAAGGTTTAAGGGAAGGTGTAAAGGTATTTGTGTTACAAGATATACAACACTAGGTTATAATAAGCTCCACATAAAGTGCGACACTCCTCTTGATGTAGGGTACTCTCTCTCTCTCTGGCTGTCTAGCGCTCTCTCCCTCTTCTTCGGTACACTACTCAAGTTCCCATGCTGGATGCTGACAGTTGCCTGCGGCATTCAAGAAAAAAAAAAAAAAAAAAATGAGGTAGAGAAATTCGGGGGAAACTGACTTCTATTTACAGATATCGCCTTCTAGTGTGTAGACCCAAGAGAGCCAGCAGCTCCCTGATCAGAATCCAAATGTTCTGGTCCCTCACAATCATCACAGCCCCTCCAGAGATACTGTAATCTACCTCTCAGCTTACCATATGTCAAGAGTGACCTCTGCTGTTACCTCAGCGCATACATTCACACACATACATACAGTATATATATATATTTTCTTTTCCATATTTAGCACCCAAACTTTGGAACAGTCTTCTTAGCCTTGTTCGGGAAGCAGACACTCTCTGTCAGTTTAAATCTAGAATAAAAACAATGGCATACACATAACACAATTCTAAAATTCACATCCATTAAAGGATTGTTAGGCTGCATAAATTCGGTCAACCGGAAAACTTCCCATAACACCGATTTACTTGTTACACCGTAAGAAGAATTGAATCTACACTAATATTATAGGATGTGTCTGAAATCACATACTCTGTTGAGTAGGTACTTATTTTGAATAAGTAAATATTTAACAGCTTCTAAAAAAGTATATTCTATATTGTGAACGTGTGCAGTAGTTTATAAGTTTATAAGTACTGTGAATTCAGACATACTTCTTTTGTCACATAATGTTTTTCTCCTATATATTATGGAAGTATGTGATTTTGGATGCAGTCATAGTTTCTCTGTTTATCCTGAGGTTACTGTAGTCATTCGTGTCCTGTCCATATTCAGATCAAATGGTGGACCTGCACCTAGACACGGACAAAAGGCAGCCCTCAATGTCAGCAGAGACCGTGTCTACTGGACAATCCCCCGTGATCCACACAGATCCTCAGCAAAGACCACAAGAACCATACAGGTCCTCCGCACAGACCCTATGGCCATCCGGTCTTCAAGCAAAAAGAGCTGTATGAAATATTTGAATGCTACTGATCCACAATCTGATTTCTGATTTGTGATGTAGCCTGAATCATAATCACACCATGTTTATGAGAAGAACTGCCCCCCCGACTGAGCCTGGTTTCTCCCAAGTTTTTTTTCCTCCATTCTGTCACCTGATGGAGTTTGGGTTCCTTGCTGTCGCCTTTAGCTTGCTTAGTTGGGGACACTTAATATTCTACAATATTATTGATTTGACTACACTGACACTATTGGATGAGAACTGAACTGAGCTGGATGATGAAACACTGTTTTCTGTAGAACTGCTTTATAGATTAAATCAGAACTCAGTAAGATTTGTAAAGCTCCCCCTACAGGTTCCTTCAGTGAATCACACTGTCGTAAATACTCCAAGCGCAGCTCTGGACTACAACGACTACAACACTCACCAGCGCAGAAGTTTTGCAAATACAGTACAAGAAATCTCGATGGAGGTGGGTAATTTTCGAAATTGTCTTATAAAGTCATAATATATACATTGTTTTTGAATTACCATAAAGCATTTTGTCACTCTCGCGTGAACGTGAACATGAGGCGAGATTGTGTCGGGTCGGCGAAGCTTAACTTGCAAGTGCTGGATTCTGGGGTAGACGTGCCAGAGGGGGTTAGTGCTCACTAAGACAAGAACCGGTATTGCATTTTGGTTTTAGGACAACTTTGATGAAAGGTTTTGATCCATTTCAAATGTTGACTAGTGTTGGAGGTACATTTTTTCCACATTTTTTTAATTTTTTTTTATTATTTTAAAAAATTGTTACTCATTTTCATGGATCACATGTTACAGGCCATAACAATATAATATTTTCTGTAAAAAGGTGTCTTTTTAAGTCTGAAAATCATAATTTCTTGTTGTCCGAATTAGTCAGTGTATTTTTTTTCCATCATGTATCATTGTGTAATCAAATAGTTTATTTCACTTTTCTTTATTTCATTTATTTTATTTTTAAAAGCCCTAAATAGTCATTTTCCTAATTCTACAACATTATATTGTTAAAAAAAAATCTTTTATCTTATAAAGATGTGTGTCCAAATATATTGTGTCAATTCTGTTACCATACTTTGCCTTTACCAACTTTGTAAGGAAATACAGGAAAAGATGTCACTTTTGCTCTATTTGTGCTCTGAGAAAATATTTTAATCTAAAAAGTTCTTACACCATTTTGGGAAAATCAAATTGTATCACTAATCAAGCAGTGGGTTGTTTAAACAGTCGTTTAATCATGATTTCATTAGTGCCACCATGTGCCCTAATATTTATGCTAGCAAGTGGAGTTTTTGTCAAAAAAGTTTAAAATGGTCAATTCTGTTACCGTCAAACTCTGTTACCAAGGTAGAGTAACAATGTTGACAATATGTAACTGCATTGACAGAAACAGAGTTGACAAACAATACTATAAAGATTTTTTTTTGTTGTTTTTTTTGTTTTTGTTAAAAGTAACAAATAAATAAAAGTAAAAAAAAAAAAAAAGTAAGGTGTTTGGCAAGCACTGGATTATTAAAATCGAATGTTTTCAATAAGATAGTGGAAAGAATTTCTGTTAATGAAAAGTGAAAACTTTTTTTTTTTTTTTTTAAATGCAAAATGTATCTACAAGCACTCTTAAAGAAAGCATAAAAATAGCTTAAATGATACACATTATTAAAATAAATAGATATTAAAAAACAGTAAAAATGTGCCAAAACATCAGCTTTAGATAAAAATATTCAATTTACATATTAATACATATTAAAATGAATGAATGAGTATATAGAAACAGAAAAAAAATGTTGTTGTTTTTTTCTATGAAGAATAAACCGCAAGTTTTGCTTTTACTTGACACGTACTCCCCTATTGTCCAAACATGGTCATGACTTCCGCATTTACGACAGTCTGTGAGCCGGTGTTCATTTACGGCAGGCAGTGTAGGCACATGTGTTTCCAGAGTCAACAGCGTGCTCATTGAGAGTCTAACCGACCACCTTTAAAGGTAAATTGTGTTTTCACTTTTCAGTGCGAGTTTCAGAATAACATATGTTTATGTTGAATAACTGTTTGTGTTATTTGTCTATTTTTTTGCACTCGAAAGTATTAGATATGCTAAAAGGCTAACCTCTCTAGTTCACCATACTCGACAGTACTCCAGTAACGTTACAACTGTTATTTATTTCCTGAAAGTTATGGAATTATGATAAGGAACGTCTTTAAATCCCCAAAACGATTTGCACCATACCTGGATATGTAGTCTTTTCCTTCAGGGTTTGTTTGGTTCACGATGATCAAACTTCACTTTGACTTCTCGTAGTTTACCACGTTGCCTAGTTTAGCCAAATATTCGTTTTATGTGTTTTACAGGATCTTTATCATGTCATTCCGCGGGGGTGGTGGTCGTGGCGGTGGTTTTAACAGAGGTGGTGGAGGTCGTGGAGGAGGATTCGGAGGTGGTCGTGGAGGTGGATTTGGAGGGGGTCGTGGAGGTGGATTTGGAGGGGGTCGTGGAGGTGGATTTGGAGGGGGTCGAGGTGGCAGAGGTGGATTTAACAGAAATCAAGACTTTGGTCCACCAGAATATGTTGTTGGTAAGGTATATTTGCTATCTTTCATGCTTCTGTTTGTATTTACATTCGCTTGCGAATTGCACTGCAAGACTGCATGTCTCATGCTATAATGGTATTCATGCTCCTCGTGTCTCAGCTGTAGGAGAGTTCATGCACCCTTGTGAGGATGATATTGTCTGTAAATGTGTGACGGAAGAAAACAAAGTCCCCTACTTCAACGCTCCGGTATATCTGGAAAACAAAGAACAGATTGGAAAAGTGGACGAGATCTTTGGACAGCTTCGTGATTTTGTATCCTTCATCTTGTTGCAAGTGATGTTGGCAGTGCTGTCAAATTTTACAACGACTTCAAAACTTAATAGTGATAGTTAAGTGAAGTGATCTTGTGTAAATAAACCTATTAACCCCACTGCATCATATATATGATAAATTAATTTATAAGGCCTCTAAATCATCAACGTGATCAAAACCTTGCTGATAAATTGTTGTACACAATTGATTAGATTTTTTTTTTTAAGCATGCAAAAAAATGTGTATATATGTGTAATATATATTATATTATATATATATATATATTTTATATATATATATATATATATATATATATATATATATATATATATATATATATTATATATAAAATGTCCACCTTCAGGTTGTGGTACACTTGTCTTTTTGCTGTCAAATCTTTAATAATTTTTATAAAGTAAATGTACAAATAGCTTTTATAGTTGCGTGTTATTAATATTTCAAAACGTATGCAAACTTTTTTTAGAATTTATTGCTTTATCTAAACGTTCAATAAACTTCCAAAAAAAAAAAATATATATATATATATATATATATATATATATATATATATATATATATATATATATATACATAATTTTTTTTTTTTTTTTTTTCTGAATATTTCATATGTCAGGTTTTACAGGATTAATGAGCTAAATTGTTTCCTTAACAAATTCCTCAGTATTTTTCAGTCAAACTTTCTGAAAATATGAAGGCATCCTCCTTCAAAAAGTTACAGAAGGTAAGCTTTTATTTTCCTGGATGTGTAATGATGCTTTGAACCCTATTTTTATGGTACTACTTTTTTTCAGCAGAAGGTAGGTAGCTGAAGCATAACATGTCTACATATCTGTAGCATTTTTTTTCTTTGTCAAATTTATATGAATGTATAATGGAAAGCGAATATTCCTTGTAGTCTTTAATATTAATATAAACTTTTATAATAATTTTTAAAAAAATATTCATTTTCTTTGATCGTAAGAGATTGCATTCTATATATGAAACATGTAACACCACATAACTTTTTTCTTTTTAAATAGTTTTTTTATGCTGGCTACTCTGTTTAAAAAAATAAATAAATATATATATATATATATATATTTATCAGTGCTCAACGTAAATGAGAAAACCCCCTTTGAAAAGTATAAAATCTGTTTTTAACTTAAAAAAAAATAAAATAAAAAAAAAGTAAGGTTAATAATATAACTCGGAGAAGCAAATTTTCAGTTTTACTCAAATTACGGTGACGCAAAAATCAGTACACCCCACTGAAAGTCTCTGGAGCAAAGCTAAATTTTAGAGTACAAATGTCTAATTTAACAAGAATTCAACCACAGGGGAGTCTAATTATTCATTTCACAGGTGTCCAGCAGACAGTTGACTATAAAAGGGTGTTAAAACCCCTTCCCATTTCATGCTGTCAGCAATGGCACCACATGGAAGAGAAATGTCACAAGACCTGAGAAAGAAAATAATTTCTTTACACCAGAAAGGTGAGGGCTACAAGAAGATCAGCAAAGCTTTACTTATCAGTCAGAATACTGTAGCAAAAGTGGTACAAAATTTAAAAAAAGTGGAACTTCAACCATCTCACAGAGACGTCCACGTAACACCTCTACAGGAGCATCTTCTGATGAGATGGGTTGAAGAAAAACGGCATGCAAGTTCACTGCGGTTATCTAAAGAAGTAGAAAGTCAAACTGGGGTGACTATATCCTGTGACACAATACGGCGTACACTGCAGAGGAATGGCATGCATGGGTGCTGTCCACGGAAGAAGCCTCTCCTAAAGCCCAGGCACAAAAAGCCCGCCTAGAGTTTGCCAGGGCCCATCCTATCAAAGATGAAGACTACTGGGACTCTATACTCTAGAGTAATGAGGCCAAGATAAATGTTTTTAGAACTGATGGCTTCAAAACTGTATGGCGTCGCAAAGGTGAGGAATACAAAGAAAAATGCATGGTGCCTAAAGTAAAACATGGTGGTAGCAGTGTCCTTATGTGGGGCTGCATGAGTGCTGCTGGTGTCGGGGAGCTGCATTTCATTGGTGGCATCATGAATTCCCAGATGTACTGCTCTATAATGACACAGAAGATGCTACCATCACTCCGTGCCCTTGGTCATTGTGTACTTTTCCAACATGAGAATGATCCTAAACACACATCTAAGGCCACTGGTGGATTTCTGAAGAAGAACAGGGTGAAAGTGATTCAGTGGCTCCTGATCTGAACCCAATTGAACACCTATGGGGAATTCTGAAGAGACAAGTTGAGCATCACTCTCCATCCAGCATCCAGTCTCTGAAAGAGGTCATTCTTGAACAATGGAAAAAGATAGATGTTGCAAAATGTCACCAACTTGTTCATTCCATGCCTAGAAGACTTGGTGCTGTCATTTAAAAATCATTGAGGCCATACAAACTACTAGATGTAGTAGTTTTTGCTGTGGTGTGTACTCATTTTTTCATCACCCTAATTTGAGTAAAATTGAAAAATGTGTAATCTAAGTTACATTATTAACCTTGCTTTCATGTTATAAGTTAAACATGTTATATTAAACTTAGTCTTGTCAACAATTCGGAAATTGTTTTTGTTTATGGAGATATTGTTTAAAATGTTACTTTTCAAAGGGTGTACTCAATTACGCTGAGCTGTGTGTGTGTGTATAATATTATATTATATTATATATATATATATTTTTTTAATAAAATTAAATATATATATATATAAATTTTATAAAAAAATATATAATTTTTTTTTTTTTTTTTTTTTTTTTTTTTTTTTTTTAAGAACACACTACTGCTTATCAGTGTTATTTCCAATATTAGACAATAATCAGTGAATGTTCTTTCATATCTATAATTTAGAAGCAGATATTGCTCCAGAATATCAAAGGGATTCTTATGAGCCTTCAAGCAATTTTAGCAGATTCCTTTGGCTGTTCTGCCTCTTATCAACACACTAGGATATGACTAACAGTGTTATGATGAAGAATATTTTAATTAGCTTTTCTCTTTCTCTCCTCTTGCATCAGTTCTACATTGATCCCATGAAGCTGCTGCCCCTCCAGAGATTTCTCCCCAGGCCTCCAGGTGAGAAGGGGCCGCCCCGTGGAGGTAGAGGAGGAGGAAGAGGTGGAAGAGGAGGTAAGACCACACAAGAAAATATACATATGCTGGTTCTGGTAATAAAATTTATTTAGTTAGCACAGAATTGTGTAGTATTAACAGCGAGTGACGTATTTGCAGGTGGCTTCCGTGGAGGGCGTGGTGGCAATGGTGGTGGTCGTGGAGGAGGATTTGGTGGACGTGGTGGCGGAGGGTTCAGAGGAGGTAGAGGTGGAGGCGGTGGACGTGGATTCAGAGGTAAGTTAGCAATGCTGATCCTTAGAAATTAATAATGAAATCGAATGATGGCAGATAATTCAGTTTAATGGAATAGATTATCCAAAAATGGAAACTTCATCATTTACTCCTCTTCATGTATTTTCAAACCCATTCCTTCATTACTCTTGAAAGCTTGGGGTTGGTAAGATTTTTTTTTTTTTTTTTTTTTTTTTAATTTTGAAAGTTTGTTTTGCTCACCAAGACTGCATTTATTTGATCAAAACAATACAGTAATATTGTGAAATATAAAAAACCATTTTTATATATAACTTTTTTTTTATTTTATATTTAATGTAATATTTTAAAATTCATTCCTGTGATGGCTTCATCAGTTATTACTCCAGTCTTCAGTGTCATATGATCTTTTAGAAATCATTCTAATATGCTGATTTCGTCTTATTATTATCAAGTTAGGTTAAGTTGTTCTCCTTTTTTTGTGGAAACTTTATTTATTTTATTAACAAAGGATTCTTTGATGAATACAAAGTTCAAAATAACAATTTATTTGAAATATAAATCTTTTGTAATTAAATGTCTTTGCTGTTACTTATACATTATAAATTAGCAAGGACACATTAAATTGATGAGTATATCTGAGCTGCTATTTTCCATTTATAATTAAAGCATATTCATTGTAGTAGGAGTAATGCACATTTTTCATACTTGCTTTGAAGGTGGAAGATGATGAAGGACTCACAGGATGGGATCTGTCCTTTTATCTGCTGTGGAAACTTCCAGTGAGAAGCCAGAAGCAGCATTTGGGGCCTGCCAGAATGTTTTGACCTTTAATTGATGCCTCTCTTGTACAGCTGAACTTTTTACTTTGTTTTGTATCGTATATGTATTTTCTCAGCAGTGGATTATTTTATTTGGTCTGCTGATAGGGCTAATGTTTGAAGTTGCCACATGTCTGTGTACAAGAGGATAGGACTCTCAACAACCTTGCACGGTTGGTTTGCATCAACTTGCGTTTTTACATTTGCCAGATGTTGGTCCAGTATTAACTTGTAACAACGTAACCTAACAGGTTAAGGTGACAAAAGGGTGAAGCCATCTCCACAGATAATGATAATGTAAAAACTTTCATTGTTGGATTATAATGGATGTCTACATTTTCAGAATTGCAACTTTTTTTTTCAGTTGAACTCCCAATGCCACCATGGACTAGCAAAATAAAATCTATGGAATATGTACAACTGTCCTTTGTTTTTATTTATTCTTTTGTGATGTACCAACATGTTTGATATTGCTGAAGTGTAGATATTGGGTTTTGACATCCTCTTCTGAATAGGGGAGATAGTTGAGTCTGCAAACCTAAACTGTTTATAAAAAGCAATTTGTATTATCAACAGTTGGACTGAGTGTTTAGTCAGGGATTTTCCAGATGTGCTGTGTAGAACCAGACAGCAGTGAGACATGTTTCTGGACTTCTCTTGGAAAAAAACAATACTACAGTGCTGACTACACATTAACTATTAAAACAATGTAAAGATGCTAATAAATAGAAAGGATTGCCACATATGTTAATACACTGTGTTAATTTGAACAAATTTTATAGTTTACAGAAATTATGCAAGTGGACAGTTGAAGGCCATTTTGTTTTGAAAATCCACGTTTCCTTGCATAAATGAAACTTTACTCAAGAAAAAGCATTTTAGCTTAAATGTATAGTTCCTCGTTTAATTATTTTTCTTCGTAAACGTAAGGTAATCTTTATATACAGCTATATTTTCAGTGTATAAGGTATCAGAAATGCTTTGACAGGCTATTTCTAGTTCGAGCGAAAACTGCTCTTTGATTCATCATTTATCAGTTCCACAGATCAATCGTTTAGCAACAGACCTATGAGATACAAAAGCTCTGCATGCGCTGAGAAAAACAACGTACTTTGCTCAAGCTTAACCACATCCTGGTCTCTCATTGGCTAAAGAAAATGTTCTTCAGTTTGCCACACCTCTCCTTCCCTTCCTCTCGTGGTGGAAGAAAAGCATGGACACAACTGGGAAAGTAAGTTGGTAGCGAAATTTGCCCTCACCCTTTGAACAACGTAAAGTATTAATAGTGTACATTTGTGCGCGTTTAATGTACATTATTTTGCAATATTTGTGAAAAACCTCGAGTGTCAGGACTCGGTGCAGTTCTATCAAAAACGCTTTCAAATATGTAGCAGCACTTGAGCATGACTGGAGTACTGATCTAACGTTAGGTTTACAAAGATCCATTGTGCTGCTTTGACCTGCTTTCCGTTGCCCTTGTTTTCTGTATTCATCTAGGTGACAACAATGCATGCATAAAAGATCAGAAACATGTTAGTCTAATCTCTATGTTGTTGCATTCAGCAGCCTTTCACCTTCACCACAAATTTCTTACAGCATGTAAATGGAGATTCACCATATGTTGTGCAGAATTTGCTATACATAAACTATTAAACATCACTTGGTTTTGTGGTTAACTGCATCTCGAACTGCACTGCATGAAGTCTTCCAAAGCAGTGACTTACATAACCTTCATTTTAGGTGAAAAATAGTTACCAAAGCATCTCTTCTAACAGTATTTATGAACTAACAGCTTCTTGATTCACCCTCAGGTAATCAAATGCAAGGCAGCAGTGGCCTGGGAGGCTGGTAAGCCTCTTTCCATTGAGGAGGTGGAGGTAGCTCCACCTAAAGCCCATGAAGTTCGAGTGAAGGTAAACCATTAATCTGAACATTGTACCTCTTGACAAAAGCAATAGGTTATATGATCTGCGTAGATTGTAAATGACACAGAGTACTTTGGTACCATTAAATCAAAATTGACAAATCTTTTAAATTTTTTTTTTAATGCAGTATTGCAGTGTTTATTATAAATGATTTATCCTCGAACAACATTATTTTTTAAAATCAATGTGCTCTTTTAATCTTTAATCAAACTTCCCCTCTCTCTTGCAACAACATCTGTTTTCTGATGACATGTTTACTGGTGTGAGGGCGGGACAACCTGTCACTCACATGAGATCATAGCAATAGCAAACCACAACCATCCAATCATTGTTTGTCAAAATAGGGAGGAAAAGACTATCGCAGCTTCCGTTTAATGCTGCCTTTAACATTTTAAACTGACATATTAGAAGATTATGAGATCCTTTCATAATTGATATAGACAAAATTTCACTTTTTAATTGCTCCGGCTCTGCTTAAGCTGTAACAAACCGGCTTGCAGCTGCACCCTGTCAAAGCAACATGTTTTGTGACAGATTTACACCGAGCAGGTGCACCACGGTTCAGTTTTGACCCTGCTGTCTTCAGTGTCTTGTCTTGTGTATTATTATGAAGGAGTGTTGTGTTTATCATTGTATTCTTTTTTTACAAATAATTAAGCAATCAAGTCATTTATAGAGAAAAATGTACTGTGGTTTGAATAATAATATATATTCAAAATATAATGGTTAGAAGTCTTGTGTTGTTGTGTTTTTCAGATTCATGCTACAGGTGTGTGTCACACTGATGCCTACACCCTGAGTGGAAGTGACCCTGAGGGCTTGTTTCCTGTCATCCTGGGCCATGAGGGGGCAGGCACTGTTGAGAGTGTTGGCGAAGGGGTCACCAAATTCAAACCAGGCATGTCAAAATGGACTATTTACCCTCACTTCAATGGCATTTAATGTGTAAAATGTGAGTAGTTTTGGGAGTTATGCAGAAATCCTGAGGCTCTTTCACTTTTTGTGAAGGTGATACTGTTATTCCGCTGTACGTACCCCAATGTGGAGAGTGCAAGTTTTGTAAAAATCCTAAAACCAACCTGTGTCAGAAAATCAGGTAATTATGAATATATTTTAACTAAACTTTTTATTCTTTATAAAAAATACACTATCATTCAAAAGTTCAGGGTTTTTTTTAAAGAAATTAATACATTTATTCAACAAGAATGTAAGTATTAGATCACCAAAAAATTTTCCACATCCGTAAGACCTTCGTTCATCTTCAGAACACAAATTAAGATCATTTTGATGCAATCTGAGAGGTTTCCCTCTATTGAGATCCAACACAACTACCACTCCAAGGTCCAGAAAGGTAGGAAAAAGACATAAGTTGTGTCCCAAATGACACACTATACACTATGCACTTATACACTATGTACTTGTGCACTATGCACTCATCCATGTAGTGCGTGAATTGTATGAGGTTATTTTTTTTCATTTAACAACGGAGTCCGATCCTCCCTTCCCCTCTGCTACGTAATTAAAGCTGCGACAGTTGAGTGCACAAAGTGTCCAACATTCCACACTTCGTTTTTTCCGTTAATTTAGTGCATCATCCAGGTATTTAAAGTGTACTTTTTCTTTTTGGAACTTTCAGTGTGAATGCACTACTCGCACTATTTATACTTAAAAACGTCATAGTGCACAAGTACGCGAATTGGGACGCACCAATAAAGTACTCCATGTAACTTCAGTGGCTTAAACTCAATTTTATGAAGCGATGCGAGTGCTTTGTTTACGCAAAAAAAAACATAATTTACCATGAGAGCATCATGAAACGTGTTTTGTGTTCACGCGAGAGCTGACATTGTTCTGTGAACATGCTTTGGATAATATTATTTTGTAAATAAAGTGGTAAATTATGTGGGTTTTTTTTAGTTTTTTTTTTCACAAACAAAGCACTCATGTTGCTCAAAAAAACTGAGTTTAAGCCACTGGAGTCACATGGAGTACTTTAATGATGTCTTTTTTCCTACCTTTCTGGACCTTGGAGTTGTAGTTGCATTGGATCTCTATGGAGAGAAAGAAACCTCTCAGATGTCATCAAAAAGATCTTAATTTGTGTTTTCCGAAGATGAACAAAGCTCTTATGGTTGTGGAATGACATGAGGGTGAATAAAAAATAAAATTTTCATTTTTGGATGAACTAACACTTTAAATTGATCAAAAGTGACATTAAAAATATATTATTTAAAAAAAAAAAAAAATCTGTTCTTTTGAAATTCTTTTTTTCATCAAAGAATCCTAAAAAAATGTATAATGGTTTCCACAAAAAAATTAAGCAGCACAACTGTTTTTAACATTGATAAAATGTTTCTTGAGCAGCCAATCAGCATATTAAAATGATTTCTGAAAGATCACGTGACACTGAAGATGGGAGTAATGATGCTGAAAATTCAGCTTTGCCATCACATTTTTTTTTTTTTTTTTAATCAAATAAATGCAGCCTCATTAATCATTAGAATTCGACCCCAGACTTTTGAACGGATCTTGATATTCATTCTAACTGTCATTTGGTTTACAGATGCTCAGTTGTGATGTAATTCTTTTAGGGTGACCCAAGGTCAGGGTCTGATGCCCGATAACACCTCCAGGTTCAGCTGTAAAGGAAAGCAGCTCTTCCACTTCATGGGTACCAGCACCTTCTCCGAATACACTGTGGTGGCTGAAATCTCTTTGGCCAAAGTGGATGAACATGCCCCCCTGGACAAAGTGTGTCTGCTGGGCTGTGGCATCTCTACTGGATATGGAGCTGCCATCAATACTGCTAAAGTCTGCTTTGTTTAATTAATGTGCATGAGTTTATAATTATTCGAATATTTCCTTCTGCCTCAGAATATCACATGGTCAATAGAATCCTATTCACCCTGGTAGGTTGAAGCCGGCTCTACTTGTGCTGTGTTCGGTTTGGGAGCAGTGGGGCTTGCAGTCATAATGGGCTGCAAGTCAGTCGGTGCCTCCAGGATCATTGGCATTGACATCAACCCAGACAAGTTTGAAATTGCCAAGAAGTTCGGAGCCACTGAGTTTGTGAACCCCAAGGACCACAGCAAGCCCATTCAGGAAGTGCTGGTGGAGCTGACAGATGGAGGAGTTGACTATTCCTTTGAATGCATCGGCAATGTTGGCATTATGGTAAACTGCAAAAACATCAGCTGTTTAGATAGGGATGAATGAAAGCTGACTAATACAGCCATCAAGATGTCTATGGCAGAACTGTAGATCTCAGCTTAGTTGAAGTCGTCATTGTTCCTCAAAATATTTGCTTCCATGGTAACTCATGATTAGAGACCGTACAATTACCGCTGTTTGCACTTATGAGAAGTGCTTAATTGCCCAGTTGTTGTATACAGCTTAGGATGACCATTATTATTGTCATTTTTCTTTTGAATTCAGAGAGCTGCTCTTGAGGCTTGTCACAAAGGCTGGGGGACCAGTGTCATCATTGGAGTGGCAGGGGCAGGCCAAGAAATCTCCACCCGCCCTTTCCAATTGGTCACGGGGCGTACATGGAAAGGCACAGCTTTTGGTGGTGGGTGTATTTGTTTATTTATTAATTTATAATTTTATTATTTTTATTATTTTTTATTTAAATAATTGGGATATTATTTGATATTACTTTGTATAATATTATTATATTTTAGTGTATTATATCTTTTATATATATATAATATATTAGTATGTTACCGTTTACATTTTCAAAGCCTGTAGCATATAAATATAACACATTGGGTATTTAACTACATAACAGGATTTTCTCTTTGTGTTTAAGGTTGGAAAAGTGTAGAGAGTGTTCCTAAGCTGGTGAATGACTACATGAGTAAGAAGCTGATGGTGGATGAGTTTGTTACTCACACATTGCCCTTTACCCAGATCAATGAGGCCTTTGACCTGATGCATGCTGGGAAGAGGTAAATGCCTTATAAAATGCCTGTTTTTATCTGATGCTGTTTGGTAATATCATATTAATGCAATATGGGAAACAAACTGAATGCTGAAATAATTCTGAAATCTTAATCTCTTGTGTGTCTTCCACAGTATCCGGACCGTCCTGCAGCTTTGAGCCTTGAGTTCAAACATGAGTCCTGCCATGAGACATAATAATCATTAACACCCTTGTCTCAGTAGTTACAGTGTTGACTGTTGTGTTAGAGGTTGTTCTGATTAATGGTTATTTGTGTGTAGAGTTCCAGTTGCACACAGAATAAATGTGATTACCAAACACAAAACGTTCTGTGCTTCCTTTATTTAATTTCTAGGTAAAATGTTGCAATATAATGGCTTTGCATCAAATCAAATTCTATTCTGTATAAATCTGTTCTTTGTTGTAAAAACCATATAAAATGAATAAATAAAATAATATAAATCAACTTATCAAAAAGACTTAAATTTGCCAAATATTGGTTAAATTATGGTCAAATAACTGACTATCTTAATAGTTATTGTTCTTGGTTTGAACAGGCATATAAAAAAAAACAAAAAAACAAGTTGAAATAGTCTTGATTCCTATTGTGACATCTGAGTGAAAAAAATAAAAAGAATTGTCCATTTTGATTTCAATGTGACTAAATACAAATTTCCCTAATAAATTTGACTACTTTTAGTTATATAAAAATACACAATACATTTTTACTTATCGAACTGAAATACTAAAAATTAAAATTAAAAATTACTTAAAATTTCCTGATAATTTACTCACCCCCATGTCATCCAAGATGTTCAAGTCTTTCTTTCTTCAGTTGAAAAGAAATTAATGTTTTTGATGAAAACATTCCAGGATTTTTCTCTATATAGTGGACTTCAATGGAGCCCAAACGGTTGAAGGTCAAAATTAGTTTCATTGCAGCTTTAAAACGTTCTACATGATGCCAGACGAGGAATAAGGGTCTTATCAAGAGAAACCATCGCTCATTTTATAAAAAAAAAAAAAAAAATTCTTTAAGTTTTAACAATAAATGCTCATCTGAACTAGGGCTGCTTTCCACTCCAGTTTTAGACACGCACTCGCGAACTTCCCTAAACACTTCCCCTCGGGGGAATCCCTGCCGCCATTTTGAAGTGCATTCCACTTCGTGAAGAGGGAAGTTTACATGGACAGACCCTTGCTCCCTCGATTTTAACCGAGGGAGCAAGTCTACTTCATGTCTACTTCATGTACACTTCAGGCAGCTCCATAACCCACAATGCAACACGATTATGACGTCACCGCATATCGCGTTTAATTTACCCCACCACTCTATGATAAATTAATTCTTTTTTTAATCATTTAAAACACACATGCTGTATTAAACAAATTTGTAAGGGGGAAAAATAAATAAATCCGCTCCATTGCGGATTCCAAGTGATCAAGGGCTTAGGACGTTCCAGTTCAGCCCATTGCAAGTTTCCGCCAGAAGTGGGCACTCGTGCAACGTAAGCACTGACGTACATCCGAGTCAACGAGACAGAGGGAAGTTAGCGAGGGAAGGGCATTTAAAAACCGAACTGGAACGCAGCCCAACTCTATTCGTCTTCTTCTCTATTAGAATTCCAGCAGTGTAGACACTGCTAAGTGTATTACTGCCCTCCACAGGTCAAAGTTTGAAGTAATTGTTATATACGTGCACTAGCATATTGTATATGACAATTTAGTTCAAAATTTGACCTGAGGAGGGCAGTAATACACTTAGCAGTGTCTACACTGCTGGAATTCAAATAGAGAAGAAGAAGAGCTAGTTCAAGATGAGCATTTATGGTTAAAACGTATAACATTTTTATTTTATTATTTATTATTATTATTATTTTTTAGAAAATTAAGGTTTATCTAGAGAAACCATTATTTATTTTCGACTGAAGAAAGAAAGACATGAACATCTTGGATGACATGGGGGTGAGTATATTTTCAGGAAATTAATTTGAAAGTGAACTAATCCTTTAAGGAATCAAACAGCCATACCTTTACGGTGGGAGGCCCCTTCTGTTTGTGTCCACTAGGAGTCGCTGTCCATACGCGTGCTCCTCATTCACTCGCATGTGTTCGGTTGAGTTTAGCCAATCAAATGGTGTTTTCACACACGGAAAGACCTTTCACATTTGTAGAAGATGGCGACTGCTGAACCGGTGAGTCAATACAAGTCCTCCGACAAACATCATTGTGATGACTTCAGTAGTAGTTATCAATGTTAAATACGTGTTTTCGTTTGGTCAGTGCTTGTGTAGAAGGATAACTATGTTGCTATGAAGTGATAGATTATCTCTGAAAACACACACTCAACTGAGCTGATGTGTCTGTCGCACATATGCGTTTGAAGGATATTGTGCAAAAGTGTTAAATATTTCATGTTTTTGTCTGGAAAGGAGGGCTGTAAGCATATATGATGTTTTCTCTGGGTAAAAACCATCTCTGTTTCTGTAGTCTAGTGGTTTGCTGATATGTCACTAAAAATATAGTGTGGTTGTTTGTTTTTAGTCTCTATGGACAGAGCTTCATGTAGCTCAAAATCAGTGATCTGATCGTTTAATAAAACATAAGTAAGTAGAATTATTAAATGCTTATGTTATTGGACGTTTGTAATATTTAGAATGTTGTTTTGATGTTGTGATAGGACTTTTAGTCAATGCCAAATTTTAGTTACTTGTTTAGTTACAAGATTATCGGTCTGTCTGTATTTTTCTACATAAACATACATATCTGTCATAGTAAAAATGAAAAGATACTTGAGGCACCATATCCATAGACAGCTTTTTGGAGAACTTGTATGTAAATTTTCAAAAAAGGGTAGTTTTCTGAAGAAGTTCCTGCAAGAATTTCCATTATTCCTCCAGTAACACTGTCATGAAGGAAAAACTTTGAGACGCTTGAATTGTATATTTAAGTTCCTTGAGTATGCAGCAGGATATTGAAAGGGTGCCTAGAGGTTCTTAAGGGGGATCTGCCAGATCCACAGCCTGAAGAACCAAAACTGTGCCTTCAGTCTATTTATTTTTATAGTGTCAAATAATTACCTTAACCCATTTTAGAGTTTTGTATAATATTTCATATTTTGACTGCTCAACAAAATTGGCATTTTGTTCGAAATGTCACATTTGGCTTGCAAATCTTTTAGAAGAAAATAGTGGAAATGTAATGTAAATGAAATGTAGTTTAAATGTTCTCTATAGGAAAATTCAACAAATCCACCGAATTCAGAAGAAGAAAAAAACGACGAAAATACGCAAGAGATTGTGATTCTTGAAGATTACATTAAACATCCTCTGCAAAACAGGTGAAGCCGCCTAGGCCACACACATTTCATGGTTTTTGTGCATTGTAAAGCAAAACAATGGCAAAAAAAAAAAAAAAAATCTAGAAGAGTGATCTGTTTTTTTTTTTGTTTTTTTTGTTTTTTTTTGTTTTTTTGGGCGGGGGACAGATGGGCTCTTTGGTTCTTTAAAAATGACAAAAGCAAAACATGGCAAGCTAATCTCCGTCTCATCTCAAAGTTTGACACAGTGGAAGACTTCTGGGCGTGAGTATTAACAGGGAATCGAAACAACACGGACAGCATGAATGATTCACAAAAAACCTTTGATTGAATAAACCAGTATTGTTATAAGCAGCACTAACACAGGTTTTGATGTTCTGTTCCCAGGTTATACAATCACATTCAGTTATCAAGTAACTTAATGTCAGGATGTGACTACTCCCTCTTCAAGGTAAGACACAGCATAGCATTCTAATGATATGCTTGAATCTATCTAAATTGATCCGTTTGCACTTTACGGAGCAGGATGGCATTGAACCTATGTGGGAAGATGAGAGAAATAAGCGGGGCGGCCGCTGGCTGATCACCCTGTCCAAACAGCAGCGCAGAGCCGACCTGGACCGCTTCTGGTTGGAGACGGTAAGTCGACACTCTCTAATCGGTTTAACTGCATTAGCTGCAAAATTCATTGTGTGCTTATAGATCCTGAAGGCTTAGATGCTCTCTCAATTTTTTTTTCTTTCAGCTTTTGTGCCTTGTGGGAGAAGCATTTGATGACCACAGCGATGACGTATGTGGTGCTGTTGTCAACGTCCGAACAAAGGGAGACAAAATAGCGATATGGACGACAGACTATGAGAACAAAGATGCTGTTGTACACATAGGGTAAAATTAGAAATGATACCAACATGACCATCTAGTTTAAAGTTGGCAAGAATTGAAAATTCACCATATCTATTTTTAAATGTATGTTATCTTATTTTTCACTGATTCATTCATCCATATGTATCATTTTAACTTGGTAAATTTTAATCAAACTGTCCCATAACTTGATCTTCCAGTGAAATGGCAGAATTCTGTCTGGAGATGTATGCAGGACTTCTCCAATCATTTAGTCCACTTAAGCCCCACCTCTGCAAACTCACATTCATCTGCCTCCATTCTTAAAGTCAGCATGAAATGGAAGTTGTGATAGTCTTTTCTTCCATATTGTGATGTATATCCGAGTGAAATGGCATCTCAAACGAGGAAAAAAATGTAGGACGGGAATTGATTTTGCCCATCGGGAATTGATTGGATCATTGTGGTTTGCTATTGCAAAAACATTGCGATATTCCATAAAAAAAATAATAAAAAAATTGTCCGTTTTGATTATATGGTGACTTTAAGTGGCACGCCAACATCTCAAAATCCAAGCAATAACTGATGCATTGAACCAAGTCCTTTTTCCACTTTTTCAATAATTTGCTGCATTCGGATGTACGTCACCACTGGAAGAAAAGATCTGCTGCTACTTCTGTTTTATTGTGACTTCAATCTTCACAATCTTTTCATTTGTGGTTATTATAGGAACACAGATTATGTCTTGCCTTTTATCTGTAAATTTCTACATTTTTTTTCTGTTTATTCACAGGCGTGTGTACAAGGAAAGATTGGGTGTGCCACCAAAGGTCATCATTGGATACCAGTCACATGCTGACACGGCCACCAAAAGTGGTTCCACCACCAAGAATAAGTTTGTTGTTTAAGGAGCCTTTTAAACAGTGAGTATTTTTTGATAGTTCCTTGTAAATTTTCATATTACATTGACAATATATAACCTCTTTTAGATTGTTCATGCTATAACTTCATTTCAGATGCTGCAACAACAGTCTGAATCGTTATCAAATTAAAATCTTTGTCAAAAGAGACAGAAGAATGAAAACAAAAATGTCCTGGGATCTGACCTTTTCACAGGATGCTGTGGGGGAAACACTAGGAAATTAAAGGCCTTCAGATTTGGGTTTAATCAGAAGAGTGTTGTATTTACAAAACTGTACAGTGTATAAAAACAGAGCCACGTTCTTTTTTTTAAATGTTAAAATACTATTAATAGATCTTTTGCTGGTGGGGATGGGAAGTGTATTCAATTCAATTTATGAGTGTTTTCTTTCATATTCTGTTTGCCTTTTTATGTTGAGTTGCAGTTACTAAATCGTAAGTGTAATTTATTATTTTTTTTTACTAAATCCATTTGTTTCTGCTTTGGATTTACTGTTGGAGTGATGTGGACTGATCATGATATTTCTAATCACACTATTAAAACAGTTCATGTATTGCAGCTTGAGAATGTCAAAGGTTGATTCTGTTTAAAGACTGTTGTATAATTTAGTATTTTTGCAGTCTTGTTCTACATTCCTCATGTAAAGTGTTCAAGGGAGTATTGAGAAAACTGATCTCCAGTTCTCACATTTTCCTAAGGGGTTTCATTGAGTAGCCTGTCAAAAACAAAACATAGAAACCCCTTTCTCAAAAATGGGTGCTTATGAAAATGTATCAAAAATGACTGTAAATAAATTGTACAGTGCATTGTCTATATCCAGTAAAGAGCCACTGAAATGCATATGTTGATGATAAATAAATAATCCTCTCTGAGATTCTTGAGATGTGGGAATCATTTTCTCTTTCCAGTAGATTAGAATTTTGTAACAATTTTAGCTAAATTTATCATCTTCCCTTTGCTCAAATTATTATTTTTTTTCTGTCTGTACGATCAAGCAGTCTGAATAACATAATCTATGATGAAAGAGCCTAATCATTTAAGTTTGCTTAAGTATTAACTTTTCATAGTATCTTAATGTCAACTGTATAACTTGAAAATAATTATTGAATTATTTATAATTGGAAATTGATGAAAAAAGTTAAGCAAAACTGCTTTAATGTTGTGTTTGTTAAAGAATACCAGAGTATTCACACATGTGCTGTACATAAGCGCCAGGTTGTACAACCCCATTTCCAGATGGGGGACATTTTGTAGCATTGCAAAACTTTTCTTTGTACTTTTGTCTGTGAAATAAAGAGAATCAACAGATTCTTGATTTCATTTTACAACATGTTGCAACGTTTCTGGAAATGGGGTTGTATATCAGATTTAAATAGTTTAGAAAGAAATATGAATGATTTCTTTCTATTTATTCATGACCAGAGAAATACTTAGGGCATTTAAAAAAAACAAAAAGTGCCACTAAATGTTTGACATCCTTAATCTTTCAATTGCTCTTGAGTCCAATTTCTGATACCAGCCTGACCTGGATGGCCTACAGACTGGGTTGGATGTTCCTCCACAGGCTCAAGATGATGATCCAAAATACTTTCAGATAACACCGAAGGGGTCCTGCTCCGGGCATGTCTGGGTCCATCCTCCTGGAAATGTGATAGGCCTTTGGTATGATAACTAGGGCTGGGGCTGGCAGAGGACAGGGTTCTCTGGCTCCCATTTAGGTAACTACCATAATTCACAGAGTCCCTTGAATCCTGTCGTGAGTAGAAGGAGTTAATGTGCGAGCCCTGGTAGTTGTACGCTCTCCAACCTGGCCGTCTCCTGCGGTGACATCTGCATTTCAGGATGCGAATGAAAGCTAGCTTGAACTCCCGGCTGTAGCAGGGATAGATGATTGGATTCAGGCAGCTGTTGAAGTAACCAAGCCAGAAGATGATTTTGAAGATTGTGTCAGGGGGCCGCAGGCTGACGTTGAATGCGACTGAAAAGAGAAAGCACACCAGGTTGAGAGATATTATTGTCATTAAAATTAGCCATGTGGCATTAGTGTGTCATTAGTCTAAGTTATTAGTTATTCAGATTACAAACTAGATTCACACTGTACTTTTCATCATGTTAAGAATTTGAAAATGACCTAATATTCAGAGAAAGCCTAAGCCATGAAGTGAATAATTCCTAAAAACTTAGCCATTTTCTGTCATGCTGTGTGAGTGGGATTCGCTTTTTCTCACTACATGACTGGTGTGCCACCTGCTGACACAATTCGTGACTGTTCGTGATTGTTCCCCCTGCCGGTACAACTGTTATTTGTTTTAAAGATCTGTTATTTGATTTAGCATCCAGCAGGTGGCAGCAACGCTTTCTTATCCATTTTTCCGCTTCTTGCAAGTTGGTATGTTACTTAAAATGTGTCATTGACAATAAACTAAATGGCAAATGTGCATAACATTTACAAATAAGAAACTTGGAAGAAAGAGCATGTTATGTATTAGACACCAGTTAAAGGTATCAATCAAGAGTTGTTTGGATGATCAAGCTTATGTTTTTAGGACGCATGCATAGAACTAAGTCAATAAAGATAACATGCTACTGTAGATGTACACATTGTATTTTACAATTCATCAAACAGTAAGAGCACCAATTTAATAATAATAATAATAATAATAATAATAAAAACAAATAGTGATTTAGGTAACATTTCGACATTTCTAAATGTTTTACAATTAGTCTCCTTGGAATTACAAGGTCCTATCTGAATTTTTTGTCAAAATTGAGTTATTCACAGGCCTACTTTTATTTAGAAAGTTATCTACAAAGTTGAATGGAATGTAAAAACATTAAAGCTCAATATCTCAAAACTGCTCAGAATGCAGATAGAACCTTATAAGGGGATGAATTAGGGATTTAGGGATATTCTATTCCAAATCTGAGAAAGAAAAAAAAAAAAAAAAACAACTACGAAATGCAGTCACTTGCAAAATGTCTATTATTATATCTAAAATGATTATCAAATCAAATTATTTCTAACCTCAAAACAAACTTAATGGTGCAAACAAATGCAATTTGCCCAGAAATGCAAAATTAATCTTTAAATATTATGAATTCATTATAACTCCATAACCAAAGTCAACCTTAGCCTTTTTAGGGCCCAAGCACTGATGGAATTTCTCCATTTATCCTGGTCTTGTTGTTTTTTTGTTTTTGTTTTTTTGCACTAACCTGCTGAGTTTAGTATCCAAATTATTATCAGAGAGAAAAAAAAAAAAAAAAAAACATCTTAGCACCATCATCTCGTAACAGGCCAAATTCTAGCCTTTTCCCTTGTTGAAATATTAATTTGTGAAAGATATATCTGATTCTGCACTCTAAAAAAAATAAATAAATAAATAAAGTAAAAATAGAGCACAATGTACTGTATTAATTTGACAGAATTTTCCATATTTTATTTATTTATTTATTTTTTACACGTGTTTACCTGTATTTTGAATTGTGTTTTATGGTTAATGGAAAAATGTCCGTAAAATTACTGGATAATAAGCTGTCAGTACTTTTTCTGTTATCTTACTGATTTATTTTTTACAGTGGAAGCAGTTGTGAATTAATAACCTGAATATGAAATGCTTCTGTTTATCACAAAGCCAATATTTAGCCATATTAGTTTTTTCTTTAAATTTCAGTGGCAGAGCTGTGAATCTGTGCCATTAATGGCTTTAGACTGTGTAAACCGGAGGCACCTCAATGCTGCAATGCACCTCAGTGCATTGACCCAATGCATTCAAAGTACCATGGGAACCATGAGAGTTGGCTGAAAAACACAAAGTCATGAATGAAGGCCAAGTAAGTAGATGTGACAAATGGCTTCATCCTTCTAAAAGAAGTCATGAATGGACTTTAAATAGACCTTAATTAAGCATTAGCAACACCATTAGCTCACTTAAATACTAAATAGTCTCATTATTCCGATTACCACTCTTATCAAAGAACGCTCCTAGAATTGAACTGTTCAAGAACAGTAGGATTCAGAGGAAGCAAACAAGTTTGAGATATACTGTCCACATCCTTGCATCCTGTTTTTCCAACTTTTGTGCAGTCAAGTGTCTCACTGGGTTTTCTTCTATTGTCTGGTATGACAGGTTTAGGAACTTATCAAAGATTTATGTAACAAGACTCCTAATCCCTGTTAGCATGTGTATCACATGTGTTCATTTCCTCAGCAATGAATGAGCCAACATTATGAGCAGATCTTCTTAAGCTGAATAGCTATATAGTTACATCATCCCACTCGCACTGCTACTAACTAAATAAATAAAGATTTGAATTGAAATTAATTTTAAAGATTCAACGTTTCCATTTAAACACAAACTGACCTTGTCTAAATAATCTTTTTTAACTTGAAACATCATATCATGATGAATTCATGTTAATATGACCTCTGCATTGACAATAATTCACTTAAGGACCCAATAAACACGCTACTGTTGTTAAATTCAAAGAAAACCACAGCTGCTTAATTAAGAACCAGGCCAGCTGAACTTCCAAGCACTCTGCCCTGCTGAGATAACCCTGTCTGGGACAGGAATGACTACTATGCTAATTCATTAATAATAACCTGCCTTTGAGTCTGAATGGCTGCGGTCCAGGGCCTCGTTCTCATACTCCCTACTGTGACAGCCAAACGACGGATGCAGCAGACCCCACACTGTGGGCCCCATGAGAGAGACGAGGAAATAAAGTGCAAAAAGATTTATTCTGTCTTAACCCGTACTCTCCGGTCTTCCCACTGACCACAAATGTTCAGCAGCAGAAGGCTTCTGGGATAAATCATTTGTATTTCCTGTGAGTGTAAAGGTGGCTCTATTTATTTGAATAACTGAAGTGAGTAACGAAACACTTTCACTGTAATTTAATTTCCGCAGTAAATCATTTATTTTGTTAAATTATTATTATTAATTTACTTTTTATGCATTTTTTTTTGTATATATATATATATATTATATTATATATATATATATATATATATATATATATATATATATATATATATATATATATATATATATATATATATATATATATATATATATATATATATATACAAAAATAAAAATGCATAAAAAGTAAATTAATAACAATTACAACTTTTCCACCCTAATATAAAGTTAATATGTGTGTGTATATATATATATATATATATATATATATATATATATATATATATTAGGGTGGAAAAGTTGTAATTGTTATTAATTTACTTTTTATGCATTTTTATTTTTGTATATATATATATATATATAATATATATATATATATATTAACTTTATATTAGGGTAGAAAAGTTGTAATTGTTCTGTATTTTGTGCAAAATGTAATAAAATTAGAATTGGAAAGTTTCTTTAAATGTAGGAGTGTGAGATTGTAGCTCTTAATGTCTGATGAAGGCCTTGAACGGCCGAAACATCTTGTTTTTTAACCAGTAAAGTTGCACATTTTTCCAATTCACATTTAAAAAGGTTTTGGCCACTTTTCTACTTATTAATCATACCAAGTGATGTCTTTTGAAAATGTAAAAATGCAGAAAGTTTTCTGTGATTGGTAAGTTTAGGGGATAGGTTATAGGCCTGACTGTAGCAAGTAGTGACAGTTTAATTGGGGCAAGTTGCTACATGTTATATTTTATGCAAATAATTAATTAAAAATGTGTTGGCCAAAAAATGCTTAGATATGTTTTGTATGTTACCTTTTACATGGAAAGAAAGAAAGAAAGAAAGAAAGAAAGAAAGAAAGAAAGAAAGAAAGAAAGAAAGAAAGAAAGAAAGAAAGAAAGAAAGAAAGAAAGAAAGAAAGAAAGAAAGAAAGAAAAATGAATTTAAACCAGCTTAAATTGTTTTGCTGGTCTGTCAACTGCCAGCTGTTTTTTAAATGATCAGGCTAGGAGACCAGTTTAAAAGACCACTGTGGCTCAATTAATGGATTTAATTTAGCTTAAAAGCCCCATTGTTTACTATTTATTTGCAGCTTCTCTGTGACAACTTAGTGTGGCAACATGAATGTGTGAGGGGGCCAAATTGTGCAACTGTTTATAATAAAGACCTACCAATTGGTAAAGTGAAGAAGAATGGCAACCAGCACAGCGTAAACATGCCAACCACAACCCCCAAGGTCTTAGCTGCTTTCTTTTCCCTGGAAAACTTCAGGAGTTTGACCGTGAGGGAATTCCTCGCCTGATGAGCGCGACTTCTGGCTGCAGCGCCGGTGTCCTCGTGCACCTGTGAACCCCTGTGAATCCTCAGCGTTATTTCACCCGAATTCATCGTTTCCGTCTTCACACCAGCTTCTAGATTCTTCGTTGTCCGTTTAGCCACTACATAAACACGACAGTACATGACTAGAATAACAATTAACGGAATATAAAAGGAGCCGAGCGATGAGAAGAGCGCGTAAAAGGGTTCCTCTGTGATTGCGCACACCGTGTCGTCCGGTGACGGAGGCTCCTTCCATCCCAGCAGAGGTCCGATGGAGATGACCAAAGACAGGACCCAAACTCCGAGCATGGCCAGCAAAGCTCTGCGTCCCGTCACTATATTGGGGTATTGCAACGGATGGCTCACTCCGATATAACGGTCAATGGAGATTACGCACAGACTCATGATGGATGCTGTGCAACATAACACATCCACAGCTGCCCAAACATCACAGAAAATCCTCCCGAACACCCAGTAACCCAATATTTCCAAGGTGGCTGATACGGGTAACACGGTTGTGCCCAGGAGTAGGTCAGCAATAGCGAGATTTACGATGAAATAATTAGTTGGAGTTCGCAGGTGCTTATTGCACACCACTGACAGTATCACCAGGATGTTTCCAGCCACCGCGAACACGATGAAAGTCCCCAAAGCCAAGCCGAGGGGGACGGCACGGGACAGGTGGAGAGGCTCGAGTCCTGTGCCATTTAAATCGGAAGAGTTTGAAAACACCGGCAACTTTTCATTCGAGTCCAAAGAACCGATTCCCAAGGACTGTGTGACTTCATCTTCATTTTGTTGGTTCATTTTGGCGAAAAATGTTCTCCATTGCTGACACGTTGGTTGGCCGCTTGAGTCAGGTTCCTTACATCACTAGAACATTGCGTGAGTAACTAATGAGCAATGTTTTCATTCTGATGCGCTCATGTAATGTGAAAATAAGAATCTCTGTCTCAGTGGTAAGACGTTAACACCGCCCATCTCTGCTTCAGTCCAAACTCTAAGAGAATGTTGATTTTTTTTTTTTTCTTTTCTTTTTTTTTTTCGTTTCAACAGAGGAAGAGTGCTGAGAAAGCGAATGCACTATCCATAGGGGAAACTGGAGAGTTTCCACTACATTACATAAGCTAAAGCTACATTATTAAAGCTACAAATAAATAAATAAATAAATAAATAAAATAATAATACAAATTATTTGAAGAAAGTTTTTACACACAATTTAATTTAGCTCATTCAAAATAAATACGTTTAGGTCAAATTAATTTTCTAGTATGTGTAACTTAAATGTATTACATTTGTTAAACTAAATTTTCTTATGATGGCCAAACTAGATTTTTTAAAATGAACTTACTGAGGTTTAAAGCAATTTAATTCATCATAATGTATATAGGGGTGAATTCAGGGTGATTGGGAAACTTTTTGCCATTGAGATGACTTGGAAAAGTGTCCCAATCAACCTGAATTAAATAACATAAAATTTACACAAAAAAATAACACTTAACCCTATGCCGCATGGCGTTGCCATATGGCAACATACTCTTTGTGTTCATTTTCTTGCCACTGTCTCTTGAAGAGAGAATTCTCGTTGTTTTTTTTGTTTTTTTTTTGGTAAAAGAAGACCTTAGGGTCCCACTTTATATTAAGTGGCCTTAACTACTATGTACTTACATCAAAAACTAAGTATAATGTATACTTATTGGGTTCATATTGAATTGCAAAACACTTTTGCTGCTATTGAGGTGGGATACAGGTAAGGTTAGGGAAAGCTTTGGTGATATGGGTATGTTTAAAGTAAGTTGTAATGGATGGGTCAACAGTGTAATTATAAATTACAGAAATTAATTACAGATATAATTACATGCAGGTATTTTTAAAATATAAGTACAATGTAAAAACAGGTATGTACA
Organism: Chanodichthys erythropterus; assembly: GCF_024489055.1. Taxonomy (NCBI): domain Eukaryota; kingdom Metazoa; phylum Chordata; class Actinopteri; order Cypriniformes; family Xenocyprididae; genus Chanodichthys; species Chanodichthys erythropterus. The sequence continues at coordinate 16,072,925 of NC_090221.1, read as the reverse complement.
CAATAAGTGCATTGTATTAAATTATTCATTTAAATGTAAGTACATAGTAGTTAAAGCCACTTAATATAAAGTGGGATGACCTTAGTTTAGCCAGTGATGTGCTTTGGTTAAGTCAGATAACATGCATTTTTTTTTCTGTGGCCTGATTTCTGACAGACTGCCGTCTCTTGTCGGTTGTTGCTGAACGCAATCTAAAACGTCAGTAGCAAACAAGGACCCACCCATGTCACATTCCTAACCTCGTCTCAGGTAAGTTATGATGACATATTCACCACTCAAAAAAGTTTTTATAAAATTCGTTTTTGGTAAATCAGTAAAATGTCTGTGTTGCCATATGGCAACACTGCAATAATAGAATGACATTATAATAGGTTAGCTAGCTAGCAAAGGTCAGCTGCAGTCAGTTAAGCTGTAACAATAGCAACATTAATGTTAGTGATATAATGTTGATTAGTCGTATGTTAAGGACTGCCATGGCATTTGTATTATGCATTAAATCACATCGGAGACCTGCCTGCCCACTGCCACCACAGCCAGTACTACTGGCCCAGACCAACCACTGGTCTACCATGGTGTCTCAAAAAGGGAGGTGCAAGTGGCTGTAAGTATATTGTGTGAAGTACACCAAATGTGACCTCACCTCTGAAAAAAAAAATGCTTTTTGAAGTTTCGTACAGAAAAAAGGTGAAGTTTCAAGGATTATGAGGGACTCATGTTCATAACCTTTCTCTCATAAGATTGCGTAATGTTGAATTTTCATGAACTGCAATGTTTTTGGTTTTATGTCAATGTTTTATGATACATGATGAATAGTATTATGTTTGTTTTTAACTGTCCAAATTTGCAATTTAAATAATATTCATGAAAAACGTAATGAAATTCAAAGAATCTAAAGCATTATTCAGCTAAAGAGAATGGAATAAATAAAAGCACAAGATGTTGGGAAATATGTGTAAGGTTTTGTTTATATTTACTGCTAAAGCTTTTGATTAGCACCAATTGATTCAATACAAACAACATTTCTGAGGAAAAATATTAACTATATACACTTACACTTATTCTAAATTATTTCCACTATTGTATGTTGCAACATAAGTACCTTAAAATAATATTTTTTTCCAATTTTTTTTTCCAATTTTTTTTTTTTTACAGCACTGTAAGTTAAGCCATTATAAGAAAAGAAATAGAGTCAAATATATATATATATATATATATATATATATATATATATATATATATATATATATATATATATATATATATATATATATATATATTCTATAGGTCTATAGGTCTATCTTTTTCTATAGGTCTTCAGAATATTGACTGTTGCTTTTGGACTCCATTTCCCATAAACCCTCATACCTGGGACTGATTGAGCACACACCTGCAGCTCATCACACACACACACACACACACACACACACACACACACACACACACACACACACACACACACACACACACACACACACACACACACACACACACACACACACACACACACAAGCTATTTAAACAAGACACACACGCACCACCATCGTGAAGTCTTGATTTGCTACGGTGGTCATTTCTGAGTGTTTCTTTGTGGATTGTTATACTGTGTCAGGACTGTTTTCCTGTTGCCTGATTCTCTGCTTCCTGCCCCGAATATTGCCTGTTCTTTGGATTGTGATTGTACTCTGCCTGCTCTGACCCTTTGCCTGTTTCCTGGACTGTATATGTTTGCCGCCTACCTCGAGCTAAGCCTGCCCCTGTTTACGATTCAGTTTTGTCTCCACCATTGCCATTTGCTGTGTTACGACCCTATACTGTTTGACTCTGGTTATAATAAAGCTGCAGATGGATCCTCACTCCGCTGACTCTGCATTACAAGTACGTTTGAATTACATTCTACACACACTCATACTATATAGAACATATTTTTTAGCAGTTGTATTCAAAATAAGTATCTACTCGAGAGTATGCGATTTCGGACGCAGCCTTACTCTCCTTATGCAGTTCCTGGCAAAGCATGCTGGGAACTACAGATCCACTGCTCCTTTAGTTACATCAACAAATTGATTAATTTAGTTTTAACAGATTAATTATGTACCTTCAGTTTTAAATATTAGGTGGACTAAACACAATGAAATTAAGCTGTGACAAAATGTTAAAAAATTGTGTTACTTTAGCTCATTATAATTAACCTGAACAAGAGGCAAAAAGTTTCAGATGTACACTCAAAAAGAGGCAATTGTTTGAGTGTACATCTGAAATATTTAACAGTCATGTGGGTATAGTCTACCATTTTCCATTATCTCAAGCCATCTATCTATCTATCTATCTATCTATCTATCTATCTATCTATCTATCTATCTATCTATCTATCTATCTATCTATCTATCTATCTATCTATCTATCTATCTATCTATCTATCTATCTATCTATCTATCTATCTATCTATCTATCTATCTATCTAAAAAATTCAAGTGCACATTTTGTGAAGCATGCAGTAGTGTGACATCATAGGTTGATTTCTGGCTTATACTCTTGTACCCAGACGAGACCACATAACCATCCCACTTTTGCTACACAAATTTGTCTCATGCAAAGATTTCATTTGCATATCTCCTGTGGAGTCTGAAGATGAGCTCACTGGGTTGGAGACATGAGGTTTCCATCTCAAGGTGTGCCAGGAACCAGAGAACTTGTTTAGATCACAATCTTTCTTTATCTTCTTGTTGAAAATATTTGAGACATTTTTTTTTTTAATTGACAGATATATTGTAAGAAACTTTACGAATTCACTGTAAATCAAACCCATGACCTTTTATAACACCATGCATCTATATATATATATATATATATATATATATATATATATATATATATATATATATAATTATGATCATAAAGCTTGCTGACCGAAATGTACTCATGTTTGTTTATAGCTAAATAAAGGGTACAAGCACAATCATTTTTCCAAACCAAAATGACCAAAAAGCCAGTATAAAAATATTCAAAACATCAACTCTAACATAATTCATATTGGCTTAGTCTTTCTCTTTGAAAGTAATGAGTTTCTGGCAGTGTCCCAAAAAACAGCTGCTGAGTTTCTTTGGTAGAAAGAAACGAAAAGCAAGCTGCTAAACGTAGTAATGTTAATATAAAAAGTATGTCAGATTGTATGAAATTTTATAATGATTTTCCTACATTGAAATAACATGACAAATGTAGGCCTATAAACATTGTTTATGCATTTTCAAGTTTCAGGTTTATTTGTCAGAGCTTACACTGTAAAAAGTAATACGCTATATATTCTCTATAAAATTTTGGCAACAGATTACAAGAAATATCATTAATTTAATTCAACAAATAGAATTGAGTTGGAATTATTAAATTCCTTAAATGTCAACCATTTAAAACGAGTAAGATTTAAATAAAATTTAAACAAAAATATCTGAATAACAGACCGCATTGAAGACACCTGATGATAACAAGCAGAACCACATGAATTAACAGAGGATTAGATGTTGATTTTATTGAAAATATCTGGTCACCATTATGGTTATCAGTATTTCGTTTAGTTGGTCAGTTTGATTATTTGCTTTTTATGTCAATTTGTGGTTTTTGTAATGCTGCTAATTTTACACATATGTTAAATGGTTGACTTTTAAGGAATTCATTTGATTAATTCTAACTCAATTCTTATATGTTGAATTTAATTAATAGTATTGCTTGTAATCAGTTGCTACAATTTTATTGAGTCAATAGAGCGTTTCACTTTTTACAGTGTATGTATATATTTCTGGTTTCTTTCTTTAGCATTAGCTAAATCTTATCAGTCTTTTGAAATGTTAAAAAATTCTCCATTTATGTCTGCTGTGTTGTAAATTCTAGAACAAAAATATTAGCTCACCATTGAGACTAATTTGACAGATGAGAATCTGCTTCTTCTAATCTGTTTTTCAACATATGGGAATGAGATGAATAAAACATAGAGCGGTTTCTCTAATACAGATTAATCCTAGTCTGAGGTGTTTTCGGTCTAGAATATCTTTTGACAGCATTATATAATTCACGCTGAGGGTTAATCTTTTTCCAGGAAACTTGCCCATACATGTTAATTAATCTCCCGTTGTTCTTCATGTCAGAGAGCTTTTATTTTGATTAGGGGGTTTCAATGTACATGACGCATCTGAGTCCTGATAAGAGTATTACTGACTATAAACTGTGTAGTCAGACACTATCAGGTACATTTGATGCTTGGCTTGAGGGAAGTACCTCCTGTGTCCTTTTTCAGAGAACATATTCAGATAGAGATATTTCTGGTTGTCCAAGCACCTGGAAGGGGTTTTGTTTGGCAAGGGAACGTTACAACCTCCTGACCTTCCTGGTTATTAATCAAACCCATGGCATCTTCTGGTGCCCCGAAATAAGAACACAAATCCATCCACTTAAAATCAGTTTACGATGCCTTGAGATAACTCTGAAAATAATCTTTTTTCTAAACATTGCTCAAATAACATAGTCTTATATAGAGTTCAGGTGGTATTGAGTGGCTTTAAATGGAAATAGACTGACTGACTTGAAAGCCCGGAGGAGAACGTCAGCACGGACAGAATAAACTTTGGTCAAATCATAGTAGTTCATGGACTCTTCATGGGAAAGTTTATCCAAAAATGAATTTCTGTCCTTATTTACTCACTTTTATGCCATGTGACTTTTCCATAGGACAAAAAAATAAAACAATAATAAAAAAAAATAATAATAAAAAAAAACATTTAATCTTTAATGACAGTTCATACTGACAAAGGGATATAAAAAACATAAAGGACAAAATAAAACAACAACAAAAAAGGGTTTTATGTTTGATATAAAACAACCTTCTGTGCTCTTCCACAGAATATATCAACAAATGCACCACTTTTCCATCATCACTTAGAGTAAACTATGTGATTGCTTGTTTACAGCAAGTCAGCTATATTTGACTTCAATAGTCTACGTGCTTTGGTTTTGAAATATGCAAGCATGTTAGGCTTGAGCACAGATGAGAAGTCAGTTTTTTACTGATGCTAGGGAGTTTTTGATACCCAAATCATCAGACTGTGGGAACTAAGAACACATCACCTTCTCTACGCCATGGGGAAAGTACCGGAGCTGAGAAAGAGGATGTGCCTTATACCTCTGGACTGAGATTTAAGCTTAAATGCCTTATTAGCATGAGGATTTGACATTTCCCATGATGTTCAGTTTACTATACATATGATGTTTAAAATATTTTCCTGACCGTCTTGGTCTTGATGAATGATTTACTATAGGACTGGGTAGAGATACCCAGTCCGTTCTGGTTAATTAGTCTCAAATATTTCATCAATGTCAGGCACTTTTATGTCCCGAGGGTTGATTTTTATTAAAACGAACATATTTCAACCTTAAAACTATCATGGAGATATTTCATTTATTTTGGCTTCTTTTCAAATGCCATTTAATGTATATTTGAATTGTATAGTTTTACTCTTGTCCCAAACCAGACTATAATCTTAAAATATTATTAAATATAATTAATTTATTATATATTAAACGGCTAGTTCATCCAAAAATAAAAACAATGTCATTTATTACTCACCCTCATGTATTTTTGATTAAATCCAATGGCTCAGTGGCCTCTAGACAGCAATGCCATTGTAACTCTCAAGATCCATAAAGGTACAAAAAACATATTTAAAACAGTTCATTTGAGTTCAGTGGTTCTACCTTAATATTATAAAGTGACGAGAATACTTTTTGTGCGCCAAAAAAACCCCAAAATTATAACTTTTCAGCAATATAGTGATGGTCCGATTTCAAAACACTGCTTTGGAGATTTACAAATCGGATCAGTGATTTGGATATCCTATCAAACGGCTAAACTGCTCAAATCATGTGACTTTGGCGCTCAGAATCACTGATCCGATTCGTAAAGCTCCGAAGCAGTGTTTGAAATAAGGCTGTTGAAGAAACACTTACTTACTGAAATATGGGTTTGGTATTACTGTAATTCATCAGTTTAGCATTACTGTTAATTTATCTTTTGTGAATTCCTCTCACTCCTACTTTCATTACTTAGCCTCTGACAAGTATGTAATGCTGTGAGCACTCAGCTATAGCTTGAATACGAACCTTTTTCCTCTTTGCTTCATATTAAAACTGTATCCAATTACTGTTGAAATCTTAACATATCTCCTTTTGGTCGTATTTTGTTGTGCTTTGGACTATAAGACACACTTGAGAGCTGAGCTCCAGGAGTAGACAAACTGCCAGAGCAGTTATAGTTCTCTGAGCCACCATAACATTTCCACAAGTAGACATTTATTAAAATGTATATGATTTATCTTGTGAAAACCTTCAGAAGCTAAAGTGCAGTAAACATAAATTAACCTTCACTTTCAGATATAAAGTCCCTGTGCCAGGCACATTATGCAAATTTCTCACAAAGACTTCACATAACTCTATCTAATATAAAGCATGTCATTTTAACATTTCCTTTCCTGTGAAAATCAAATGGCTTGGGGCATGTAATAAAACCTTGTCTGAGCTGTTTCTTTTTGCAAAGTGCACCTGTATAAAATCATGTTCAGATACCTTAAGTACAGCCAGCCTTGTTGTGTCTCGTGGGTAAAATGCTCTTTAGCACCCTGTTGTGACACATTTGTCTCAGGCCACAGTGTTTATGCGGTTCGTATCGCACCTTCTTAAAACCCCAGCACCTTTGCAGACCTCTCGATGCGGCTTTATCCTCTATCTCAGGTCAAACAGCCACCAACACAGTTTTGGTAACAGACATGATGTGGATCCCAAGGGACACAAATCTCATTTACACTTCAAGGAGGAAGTCTCAGGCAGCACGAGCTGAACATGCCCTCGTGCTCTTAGTGTCAGATATGCTTGTCTGAATTACAGTCAGTCTGAGCTGATGGCAGTGACAGGAAAGAAAGAGGGCTTTCTGGGAGAAATAGCCTGTCTGAAATGTGTGTCAGGGTGCATTAGGATTTGGGCCTTTTGGATGCCGTTGAAAAGTGTCTGGTGTGGGAATGCAGTGTTGTGTCGAGTAAAGGTGTGGTCACATTTACCATTGTTTGGTAAATTTGTTGTTGTGGGCGATCGGGAATGTCGCGTTAGGCCGAAATATTTCCTCACACAGATTTTCCATCATGTTCAAATTGGTTAGGAAAAGCATGCATTAACCAACAGAAAGCTTCTTGGTTTGAGAGTGACTTATCTGCTTTGGTAACACTTTAAAACAAGGTCCAGTTTTTTCAAATTAGTTAACTATATTAGTTAATATAAACTAACAATGATGAATAGTTTATTCATGAAATAGTTTATTTATGAATCTTAGTTAATGTTAAATATTTTTTTCTTGCCATTTTTGTCTTGTTTTACAATACAAATTTCTAAACTTTCTTAACCTTCAGAGGTCTGAGGATTTTTGGGGCCTTGGAGAAGTTTTGACATGCCCTGACATTTGTGCTTTTTTCAGTTGTTCATAAACATATTAATGGAAAAATTAGCACAATTTAGCACAAACTAGGCTACAATAATATGTGAGGAACATGTATGTACATGTTTGTGTTTTTGAAGGAATAACGTTTATGCGTGGTTATTGAAAAAACAAAAAACTTAAGTCACTGAAATAAGGTCAAAAATATATATATCAAATCTTTGTTCACAAGACTTCTGGGTTTTTGAGGTTGTAGACTAGAGTTTTTGCTTCAAAATGAGGTAAAAAATTATGCTGCCTGCTTGTTCATATAAAACAACAGAGAGATTTAAATTTTCTAAAACATCTTTGGTCAAGAAACACAGTATGCGTGGAGGCATGAATAATCATGAACAATGGGTGATTCTCACCTGAGAAGACAAAAGAATTGCATAAAGAGCTCTAATGAGCTGCATATAATGAGCTCTTTCAGTCAGGTAGGCTGTGAAAAAAACCCTCTGTTGATCATGTCTCAAATCTCATCATAATGTAAATCAAACATACAGAAAAAATAGCAATACTGTGAAATATTATTACAATTTAAAATAATGGTATTCTATTATATTCTTTAAAATATAATGTATTTCTTTGATGCAAAGTGTCTGAACAATTATGTTACCTCTATGGCATTTCATATAGGCTTTTAGCTTAAAAGCATGCACATTTGGAGAAATACTGATGGATTCTCATATGTTACAGAGGAGTAATATTTATTCAGGATTTATTGTCATTACTATGAGTGCTGGATACTGTGTTTTGAATTCATACTTGCAGCCAGAGGGCGCTCTCTACACCTTTAGTCCACAAATGCCTGAGCACTAAAGAAGAATAGGCAATCAAGGAACTAACCGAAATAACAGAGGCCAGAGATCGCTAACTATGGCTATTCAAAACACTTTTCAAGACAATAAATACACGATTGAGATGATGTATGCATGTATTGACTGAATTTGCCTCTGAATAGCGCTAGCGCTGGCTCCGTGGGCGTGGCCGCATTAGCGGATAATGAGCTGAATCACGGACTTCTGACATGGCTCTCTTTTCATACAGATTACATAAACACAGAATGTATGTTTTCGATTTGACTTAAATGATTTAAAACCTGACATTTTAATGTTTTTTTTAGACATAAGTCTAATTTTTTTGTCATTAGTATTCACTAAGTTACAGTTCATTTTCTGAGAACTATCAGATTGGACTTTGTTCAGAGGGAGACGAGAGATTACGCATCATGTTAGTTTTCTTTATTTTACAAAAAGCACAACATTTTGTTGTTACTCTGAGTGTACACAAATAAAAGAAGATATTCCACAGATTAAAATGGTGTATAACTCTTAATTGTATGTGCAACATTGACAGAGTATTTTGAGTCTCTTTCACACTGGTTAGAAAAAAAACGCGGTGATCATGCCGGCGTGACCGCCGACCCGAGAGTGTTAAATCAAGACACATTTACTTGAGAAGCCAAATTACTTTGACATTGTCAAACGTTTACGTATCAAAATGAATTTGTATCAATGGCCTATATCAAAATAAGTTTATGCTTAAAACAAGAACCCACCCCCTCTGTTTTCAGTCAAATTTCACTTATTTAATGTTTTTTTTTTTTTTTTTTTTCAGAAAACATGACTAAATGTCATTTAGCATTTCGAGATTTTTTTGTCTTGAATTAAGAATGTTTGTACTGGAAAATAGGATCCAAATACTGAGTAATGAATTGTTGGATTAACTTAAAAAAGCTGCGTCAAGTGGTTCCATGCAACTATATTAAGTAATTTGTACAAATAACAATTTAATTGTCTGAAAAAAAAAGAAATTCAAGTACAGCTGGCAAAATGCCTTTGAGTAAATACAAATCATTTGAATTTATCACTGTTACATAATATTTATATGCAGGGCTGCCAGGTTTTCACAATAAAACCCATTCAATTGCTCCTCAAAACTAGCCCAAAACTAGCAGGGGAGGGTTCTATTGTAAAAATCGAGTTCCGGGGGGTAAAATCCACGTTTTTGGCGGGGCTCCCCTGGTAAAATTTGCATTCCAGGGGCTAAATATCACAATTCAACCCGCGGACATGAAAAACAACCTGCGGCAACAGTGTAAAAGTAGCCCAATTCCACTGGAGAACCGCAGACTTGGCAACACTGTTTGTTTACTTAATGTTACATTTATCAACATTTATTACATAACGTTTATTACATTTATTGACATATTTTACCATATTAAATTAACTATTTGCCCTACAAAATGCACTCAAAAAAATAACTTGTTGAACAAACTCAATTTAATCGAGAGCAGGAATTCCATCCTATAAACATGTATTTATGAGCGTTCACAGCCTAAACACAGACTCACTCTTCTGTTCAAAAATATTAC